>NC_047679.1:116592585-116892585 GCF_011762505.2 Arvicanthis niloticus | reverse complement strand
ACAAGATGTTTGTCCCTGGAGAAGATTGATTCTCTCGTAGCAGCTGTAGCTCTTCATTTATGGGTAAGGCCTTGTAAGATTTTTTTCCTTTTTGAGTCTGGTTTTTATTATTGTAGACCAGGCTGGTTTGAACCCACAGAGATCCACCTGTTTCTCTCCACCTAATTCGGGTATTAAAGGCATGTACCACTATGTCTGACATCAATTTTTCTTATATGGAAAAAGCAAGTGAATAATAGCAGAATCTTTCAAGCCATGTGTTCTAAATGGGGCTACCACCTATAAAAGGGCAAAACAAGATTCCTGAGAAATATTGTTATTTCCATTTCAGTGAAAAAATACAAGATTCTCAGTGTTAAAGAAATGAGATACAAATGGAATACAGAAGAGATCAAACTGTATAGTCCTGGACCTAAAATAAAAAAATATCACTATGAAAGCAAGAGTTATTTTATCTTTATATGTATTTTCTCTTTGTGGTCTACTGAGACAGCCCAGAGGCTACAGGGAATCTGTTAGGAGTGAGCAGCCTTAGTACTCTGATTTTAACTTTGTAATATTTCATAAAAAGAAACCAAGGCTCTTGGAAAAATGGCTGATTCATGGTCGGAGGCAAGAAATGAACAAGATGCATCTGAAACATCTTAATATCCTAGATGTTGGGACTATCCTAGTCATTTGAATACTGTCAAAATGACTCAGGAGCCAACTTAAGGAAGCACAACTGGAAGAAGGTATAAATTTAAGTATAATAGTTATAAAAATCAATAGATTGAAATGCATTATATAATTCAACTAGTAAGTGTGCAATATCCTTTTAAAATAACTGAGCTCCCAACCCTGAGGAGGTGTACATAGAGGTATCTATAAACCCACAAGCCTAGTTGAAGAATGAAGGCTCATGAACCCTCTCTGTGTATGAGGCACTTGTCCTGGGTAAGTCTAGCTACCACTCCTCATCACAGAAACTTCTCTTTATAGAAAATGGAGACCAGTACAAAAAACCATAACTGGATACAATGCAGAGAGATCAAGAAATTGTGGGTAGCCCTGTCCTAATGGATACATGTATACCACAGTTCCTGCAGGGAACATTACAGGAGACAGGATGCAAAGACTGTAAGAGCCAGAATACCTGGAAGTGCACTGTGAAACAGTCTCTCCTAGAAATGGCTATATAAACAAGATCAGAAGAATATACATATCAATGAACATGCTAACAAGTTTGGGGGAAATCTCTAGACAAAGAACTATATTGACTGCTGAAAGAAGGAGAATTAGCTTTTTCCAATGATGAGCCAACCTTGTTGATTGTCCAATGCAGATGGGTCAGTTGTGAAACCAAATACACAAGAACAAAAACAGACTCATCGGGCTCTCTCTCTCTCTCTCTCTCTCTCTCTCTCTCTCTCTCTCTCTTGGCTTGGGGGAGGAAGAAGATAGAAACATCAGATATAATTCTATTACAACTGAAACATATTAAAATAATATTTTAAAATAATAACTGATGACTTTCCAAGGATGGTAGGGTACAAAAACATAGAAGAAAAGACTAGCAGTTTTCTATTTTTAATGTATAATATGAAAGTATTTTAAAAAGAAAATTTTCTTTATTATATCTATGATACTTTCTTCATTTAAAAATGTACTAAGAAAAATTGGGGTGGGGGAGAGACAGGGCAGGAAGGGGGAGAATAAAATATTGTAGGAACCTGAAAATTGACAATAGACTAGTAGAATTTTGGGAAGATTTTATTTAGGAAAATGGCTCTATCCCATTAAGACTTGTAAGCTTTGAAGCATTTTTCTATCATTTTCACCCCCCCCAATCTCTTTATCTCCATGGCAGCCAACCTTGGAAACAAACAACTCGAATCCTCATTAAAGTATTCCAGCACCTTAGCAGCCACTACATAAGGTCAGATGGTATGGAAAATTTTTGTAAACCTTATTTCCAAAGAATTGTGGTGATTTGATTTGTCTGATGGTTTCCTGGAAGGATCTGGGTTTTGCAGGCTGTCTTGATTACAGATAGCACATAGATGAGCTGGTAATCAAAGACTTTTCCTGCTCTGTTTCCTCCTTTCCTCAGATGATGTCTGCCTTCCAGATCAACCTCAGCTCACTCAAGGACCCACTCAGCTTCATCAAGGTCCTCGAGTGATCTGCTTCTGTCTTTACTTTTGCTACCTTTGGTGGATTTAAGGACAAAACAGAAATTCAAGTGAGTTGTCCATATTATAAGATAATTACAGCTACTATTGTTTATCCATTCAGGTTGAATGAGGTATCATTTTATATACTTCCAAATGTCAATGTGTGTGATGTGACCAGGAGAAGCCACGGCCTCATAGGTGATTACTCTTCTGTACAATTCTAAGTTACATTTGCAGTCTTTTTTTTTTTTCTTGTACCATATTGCTGCCCTATGTTGGTTAAACAAACCTCTACAGGGATAGTCATAAACTTACCAAGATTGACTTTATTGTTACTCTTGTTGATACTTCTTTTGTGGTTGGTCAGTGCCTCAGCCTTGGCTAATGGTCTTACATATATTGAAATAGCCACCAGGAACAATATTGTTAAGGAACCTGAGCCTTGTAACTCAGGAATGTCATGTTGTGTCTCTGTGACTAGTATTGGATCCCTAAAAGTGTCTGTGATCTTTGGCTTTCTGATGTGATACTTGAGGGAGGAAGTGCTTGGTTTGTGTACAAGGAGACCACCTTACATAGCCCATTTCTCAAATATAATTAAGGGGAGAAATACTCTGTATGAAATGTTGCTATACTAAATCTTGTTGCCACCATCTTCAGAAACATTATTGTTCCTAATAAAAACTAATGGCATTACAGCAAATTAGTGGGTTTAAAAATTTTCTGTCTTTGTACATAAAATGTTTTTTTTTTCTAGAAATTTAAGATGTAAATGTATTTTTACATGTAAGTTTGAAAATTCAGGAGCTTGTAATGAGATAATGCTTAGTTTTAAGTGAACAATAATTTAACTAAAGTGTTTACATCTTAAACCTTAACATAAACCTTCATTCAGAAATAGTCATGTCACATCATAAAATAGGAAGAATGTGTATGGAATATACACTACTGTTTGATTTTACACATTGTATTCCTGTGGCCTGGCTTCTTAAGAAAACATTGATTGTACAAATCATACTTAGAAACAGTTAGTGCAATTTTATATTTCAAATATTTTCATGTTAAATATTTTTTGAATTTCAAAGACTGGGTATATATTTTGTTTTTGGTTTTCTAAATGACCTGCTGAACTCATTAGGTGTGCTAAAATTGTCTTAGAAGCAAGGATTTGAAAATTGTAACAAATGTGTATAATTAACTTTACATTTCAGTTGCATGGGGCATATTCATTATTTCTGCTGGTTTCTTAGGCTTGTAAAGTCAAGTTCCCATAATGGTTTTATATATGTGGGCATGTGGCCATTCTCAATTATAGTTGTTAGCTAGTTTGTTGAGATGAAGAGCGAAAAAAAAAAAACCTACTTCTTTTTTTGTCCCTGATTTTAGTGGAACGGCTTCAAGTTTTTCTCCATTTCCCTCAGAAGTGGTGGTGGTGGGGTGGGGTGAAGAACTCAAGGAGAGGGTATCTGGAAGGGAGCAACTTTTGGAATATAAATAAATAAAATAATTTGATAAAAATATGATGCTGTCATAAAAAATCCTACTTATTTTTTCAAACCCTTTGTAGAAGGTTTCTAAAAATTAAAGTTTACTTTTACTTTTGAAACATTAAACATTTAGTCAGTGAAGATACTTTTCCTAAGTTTAATATTGATATTGTGAAAAGAAATGTTTGTATATAAAGTATAACTTGTGATATTGCCTTTTTTGGGGGAGGGAGGAAATTATTTATTTGGCTCATATTTCTGTATTGCTGTGCATCATTGAGGAAGACCGGGTAGGAACTGAAGCAGTGTTGGGAGCCGACTTTAGTAGAAAGCGGCTAGATCAACTTTGCAGCCATCTGGAACCATATACCCTGATGAAAGACTTGGTTGTCAAAAGCCTATAACAGCTGAAGCACACTCTGATAAATATATTGTTTATCCCACATAGCTTGTTTTGCTGTTTAGTGACCTCAGCTGTATGGTGCACGTGGTAAAGTGTTTTCACCTGTGTTCTCCTGCTTGCGTATATAAATACCTCAGAATTCCCTTCAATATAGGAGAGACTTGAGAAAATAGAAGAGACTGAATCACACCGTCTTATCTCCATTCTTCGCGTCTCTTGCCCCTGCAGCCCCACTCTCTCTCTTGACCAGAGCACTTAGCCCCAAAAGTGTTGAGGCAAAGTGTTGAGGCAGAATGTGGGCCTCAACAAAGCAGGGCAGAAATCTGGACGAAGGAACTGATGCAGAGGCCACAGAGGAGTGCTGCTTTCCTGTATGTTTCCTGTGATTTGCTCAGCCAGCTTTCTTTTTCTTTCTCTTTCTTTCTTTCTTTCTTTCTTTCTTTCTTTCTTTCTTTCTTTCTTTCTTCCTTCCTTCCTTCCTTTCTTTCTTTCTTTCTTTCTTTCTTTCTTTCTTCCTCCTTTCCTTTCTTCCTTATTTCCTTTCCTTTCTTTCGAAATTAATTTTTTATTGGATATTTTATTTAAATTTCAGATGTTATTCCCTTTCTCCATTTCCCTCCCCCACCCAGAAAACCCCTATTCCATCCCCTTTCCTCCTGCTTCTATGAGGATGTGCCCCCACCCACCCACTCCCACCTTCCCACACACGAATTCCCCCACACCGGGCCACCTAGCTTTCATGGGACCAAGGACCTCCTCTCCCACCTATGCCTGACAAGGCCATCCTCCCCAACATATACAGCTGGAGCAATGGGTCCCTCCCTGTGTGGTTGCAGGCTGGTGGTTTAGACCCTGGGAGCTCTGGTTGGTTGGTATAGTTGCTCTCTCCATGGAGCTGCAAACCCTTTCTGCTCCTTCAGCTCCTTCTCTCTAACTCCTCCATTGGGAACCCCTTGATCAGTTCAGTAGTTAGCTGTGAGCATCTACCTCTGAATATGTCAGGCTCTGGCAGACCTCTAAGAAGACAGCTATATCAGGCTCCTGTCAGCATGCACTTCCTGGCATCCACATCAGCATCTACCTTTGGTGACCGCACATGGGATGGATACCCAGGTGAAATGGTTTCCAGATGGCTCCTCCTTCAGTTTCTGTCCCACATTAGTCTCTATGTTTGCTCCCTTGAGTATTTTGTTACTCTTTCTAAGAAGGACCTAAGCACCCACACTTTGGTCTTCCTTGTTCATGAGCTTCATGTGGTCTGTGAATTGTATCTTGGGTATTGTGAGCTTTTGGGCTAATATCCACTTATCAGTGAGTGAATACCATGTGTGTTCTTTTGTGATTGGGTTACCTCACTCAGGATGGTATTTTATACTTTCATCCATCATTGTTTTTAATATCTGAGTAATATTCCATTGTGTAAATGTACCACATTTCTGTATCTATTCCTCTGTTGAGGGACATCTGGGTTCTTTCCAGCTTCTAGCTATTATACATAAGGATGCTATGAACATAGTAGAGCATGTGTCCTTGTTATATGTTGGAGCATCTTCTGGGTATATTCTCAAGAGTGGCATAGCTGGGTCTTCAGGTAATGTCATGTCCAATTTTCTGAGGAACCGCCAGACTGATTTCCAGAGTGGTTGCACCAACTTGCAATCCCACCAACAATGGAGGAGTGTTCCTCTTTCTCCACATCCTCGCCAGCATCCGCTATCACCTGAGTTTTTGATCTTAGCCATTCTGACTGGTATGAGGTGGTATCTCAGGGTTGTTTTGAGTTGCATTTCCCTGATGACTAAGGATGCTGAACATTTCTTTTGGTGTTTCTTGGCCATTTGAGTTTCCTCAGTTGAGAATTCTTTGTTTTGCTCTGTACCCCATTTTTAATAGGGTTTTGTTGTCTGGAGTCTAATTTCTTGAGTTCTTTGTATATATTGGATATTAGCCCTCTATTGAATATAGGATTGATAAAGATCTTTTCCCTATCTGTTTGTTGCCATTTTGCCCTATTGACAGTCTCCTTTGCCTTATAGAAACTTTGCAATTTTATGAGGTCCTATTTGTCAATTCTTGATCTTAGAGTATAAACCATTGGTGTTCTGTTCAGGCACTTTTCACTTGTGCCCAAGTATTCCAGGGTCTTCCCCACCTTCTCTTCTATTGAGGTTCAGTGTATCTGGTTTTATGTGAAGGTCCTTTATCCACTTGGACTTGAGCTTTGTACAAGGAGATAAGTATGTATTGATTTGCATTCTTCTACATGCTGACCTCCAGTTGAACCAGCACCATTTGTTGAAAATGTTGTCTTTTTTCCACCAAATGGTTTAACTCCTTTGTTGCTTTATTCATGGCAAAGTGTCTGTGTGAGAATGTATGATTAATAAGCAAACAATAAAGACATTAAAATAATCTTAAAAAGACTTTTCTTTGGACATTGTTGTTTAAATTTTCTGAGATAGTAGATAACAAATCTGGCAATTAGTTGGCTATCCAGGAATATTAAGAGAATAAATATGATGAAGAGATGTCTATTAGAAATTTCCAAAATTTCAACGTATTCTTGATAATATAGGATACATGTATTTTTGGCTTTACTCAACATAAACATGAAAAACTGCTGTACTGTTTACTTTCAGCTGACAGTCATTCTTTGTGCAAAAAGGAAGTGAAGGCTGAGGAATAGTTAACACTGCTAAGTGTTGAAAGAATGCCCTAATGTGCCCCACCCTCAACCACATACAAATGCACATGTGTGTGTGCCCCCCCACACTTGATAAAGATTGAAATTTATTTTTACTAATATAACTTCTAACAATTAATTGGCAACTCAAGAAACTTCAGTGATGAACACATGCAATAAAAAATCAGTATTACTAGAACAAGGAAAGAAAAAAATGGTAAGAATGTTGATGACCATGAGACTTTGTAAATGCAGTAAAAATCACAGGATTGCACAGATTATATTTGTTTTTATATAGCATACAAACTATCTTCAAAAATAAAATTTTATCTAACAAGTGAAAATAAAGTGATTGAACGTGGTTATTTTATTATTGATCACTAACTGGAATAGTAATATAAAAGTGAAAACGTGACATTGTTCCATCATGAAATACCGAGCTATATGTTGAATTGTACCATGACTATGCAATCAGCAGCACACGGACAATGAAGAAAATATCATAGACACTTTAGCACATAGATTGTAAGGAACAGGGCTAGAATACCTAAAGATAAATGTATATTTACAAAAGAAACTGGGTTTTTTCTTTTTAAACATTTATTTATACTTATTTTATGCATTTGCCTATGTATTTGTATATGCTCCTCATGCATGTCTGATAACGATGGAGTTTCAGATGTTGTGAGACTCTGAATAGGTTCTAGGGATTAAATACATATCTGGTGGAAGAGCCGCAAGTTCTTTTAACCATTGAGCTAACTTTCTAGCCCCATAATGCATCTTTAACAAAAATGAATGATGCCATATTTTATATTGTTTAATAATTCACTTTTAGACAATAACATCATAGGAATGGCAGAAAATGATTACAATAAAATTCAGGATAGTAATCATATATGAAGAGAGAAAGAAGGGGTGTTATATTTGAGATTAGGCACTTGAAAACAAATTTGAGGTGAATGAGTAATCTTTAATTCAGTAGAGAATTCAAGATTACTAGTTGTATAATAATTTACTAGGTTTTATATTTTATGTGGCTATCCTTTTTCTCTGTTTCAAAGGTTTAAAGAAGATTTAAAACTGACCCAGATAATGCCAATAGTTGGAAAGAATCATAATAAAAATAGAGGCCATAAACACATTACTTCAAGAAACAATGATAATGGTGAGAAAGGTTACTGATTAGGGAGCTGATTTTCCATCCTTCAATGGGAGAATCCTTAAGGAAATCATTTCATACTGTATCTAGAATGTGGTATTTCATTGGACTTATTTACGTGGGCCACTGTACACTAAGGATATCTATCTTGTAGCCATTGAATAACTGTCTAAAAATATTTATTTGAGTCAGGGCCTATCATCATTTTTCAAAAAACATAAACTATGGGACCTTTATTTGAGAATGGCATTCAGGATCCTTGATGCAGGATGTCAACCATTTTAACATTCAAGGGAGTTCCTGATGTCAGCTCTTAAAAACAATGTTTAATTACGTGTGTGTGTGTGTGTGTGTGTGTGTGTGTGTGTAGTGTACAGGGAACACTAATGGCACTGTATATATGTGAGATTAGAGGACAACTTGTCTTTTCACCACCCAAGTCTTAAGGATTGAACTTGGGTCATCCAGCTTGGCAGCAAATGCTTTTCCCCATTGATCCATCTTGCTAGCCTATGACCACAGTTCTTTCTTCAGCTCTCTGCTAAGCTCTTTACTTATCCCTGACTTCACATATGCTTTTTCATTCTTTTCTGAGACTGGCCCTCTTTTGAATTGTCTTTTTGCCTCTATTTATCTCTGCTTTGGTATATATTGCTTCATTTTTTCCTCCAGTCTGAGAAAGAACAGGACCTGCTGCCTCTCTTAAACCTAGCCCTCTGTCTCAGTGGGCATTTTCATATTCTGTTGAGGAGTCCTGTCGTGGACTGTACTACCCCATGTTTGGGGGCCAAAATCTCGGGGACCGCTCTGTCAATGTTGGAACCCACACTGCCAAAAGCCTTGGGGGCTAAGTTGTTAGAGCCTGCACTGCCCCAAGTGTTGAGGCCCAAGCTGTCCCACTTTGGGAGGCCAAAATGTTGTAGCCCTCTTTGTTCCACATTTGGGGGCCAAATGTCCCAGACTGCTCTGTTGCTTTGGACTGTGGGTCAGGGTCTAGTGAGAGAGAGTGTGGGGATAAAGGGAAAGAGACACAAAGAATGGAGACAAGACAGAGGTTCTGATCAAGTCTCAAGTCTCCTTTATTGAAAAGAAATCTTGGGTATTTATACACTTTTGCCACGTGCCTTGTAGGTGTGAATATGACATAAGTCTTGCAGGCATGTATACCACGTGCGCCTTACAGGCGTGTATGGCGTGGATAGCAGGTGCACTGCATGCCTTGCAGGCGTGGATACCGCGTGCATCTTGCAGCTGGGGGCACTAAACAGCAAAACAAGATGTGTGGGATATCAGAGTGTGCTTCAGCTGTTGTAGGCTGTTGAAAAACAAGTCTTATGTCAGGGTATATGGCTCAAGATGGCTGCAAAGCTGATAACCACTTTCTAGCTGCTTCCTGTTAAAAGTTGGCTCCCAACAACAAGCTGCTTTGGTCCGCGGGTTGGGGTTCAGCAAGAGAGAGAGTGAGGACAGACACAAAGAATGGAGACCAGACAGAGTGTGATTCAATCCTATTTATTCTTCAGTCTCTCTTCTTATCTCCAAGTCTCTTGTTCCTAGTCCAAGTCCCAAGTCTCGAGTTCCTAGTCTCTAGGTCCTAGTACCAAGTCTCAGGTCCTGGGTTTCGGCACCAAGTCTCAAGTCCTAATCCCAGTTCTAAGTTGCTAGTCTCTTTCCCAGTTCCAAGTCTCCAGCCCTGTCTTCTGTCTGCCTCTCGCTTTTATATGTCTCACTTCTAAGTCACGCCTTTAAGTCTCACACCTTTAAGTCTCACACACTCAAGGGAAGATCCTGGGTACCTAAAACAAGATGTTATCAGAGTGTGCTCAGCTGTTGTAGGCTGTTGTAAACAAGTCTCTTGTCAGGGTATATGACTCAAGATGGCTGCAAGGATGATAGCCGCCTTCTGTCAGCTCTCCATAGAGTCCAGCTTTGGTTCATTGCCACAGATGAATCCCTAAGGTAATCCAGGAGACTGGAAGATTCTTTTGGGTAGCCACTGATGCTGAAGACAGATATAAGGAAGATGTTGGTTTAAGAAATGTTGAGTTACATTTTGGATGTGATCCACTTGGAAGAGTGGGGAAACTGCTCTAATGACAGTCAATGGCCGGTGGCCTTTCTGTTATTAACCTACCACTTTTGGGGTAGGTTTTGTGTATGTGTGTGTTTAAAATATCTACTATTCACTTAGTAAGTGGAAAATAATAAACTGGGTGATGAAAATGTGGATGAGTGATGGGTGAAACATGATCCTTGCCTTCAAGGAACTGAAAGTATCTATTTTAATATGAATACAGTGGATAAAGGTAAGGATTATTGAGTGTCAGGATGTGTAGGAAAAAACAGAATTCTGGGTTGTTGGTAAAAAGGGAACAAACACTTGGAAGTCTTTCATTTGGGAAGTTTTGGGGTACATATATAAAACTAGAGAAAGTCACAGTTTAACGAGCATTATGAAAGTAGCTATTGGCATGCTTAGTGGCAGTCTCTAGATCAAGACCTCAGTGTGTAATGGGGGCACATGCAATCACTTTGTCAATAGAGACCCATTAGTACTGATTATTCAGTCTTGGAATTGTCTATACTTTTCTTATAGTCATTGTCTAAATTGTACCAAAATTATTTTTCATGTAAATTTTTAGAAATCTAATAATATGCATGAAATTATGGTCCTAGCTACATCACTTAGACCTGCTTGACTTGTTGAAATGTTTGGCTTCTTTCCTTCATCCTGGAATAGATAATATTTTTAAACTAAAAAAAAAAAAATAGCATCAAAGGCTCCGAGGGTTTTGTAACATTCATTTCAGGCACTATTTGCCCTGAATGTAACTTCTAGTGAGCATCTCCAAAATGTAATTGATAGATTACAATTGATAGAGAGATTACACTCACTTGAATTTTCTCAGGAAAAAAGAATGTTTTTTTTTTTTTATCTTTTATGTATTATTGAGAGGATATGACAAAGGGACACTTGGAAGTCTCTTAGTCACCAAAAGGAGGATTGATCTTGGCCCTCTGACAGTAAGAGAACAATGATAATTTGGGCAAATGATCTTCAAATGCAGGTTTGGATTTTAGGCAAGTAACATTTAGTCAGTCAGTAAGTAGCCATGGTTGAACATACCCAAATAACAGATTTGCATTACTCATGTGTGTTTTCTCCTGTGCCTAGCCACACTGTATGTTACAACACTGTGTAACTGAAACAGGGCTAGGAGTGTTTCTCCAAATTCAAAACTTAAATGAGACTATGTTGTTTGGCATTGAGTCCTGATTTGTCACTTTATAATTCCTGGGGCCTTAGGAAAATCTTTTTCATTTTCAGGACCTTAGTCAGCTCATTGGAAAAAAAATTATTTTTGATATTCTTGTGTTTTCAGTTCTTGAATCTTATAGCAAGAAGTGTGGTTCATTATAATGACTTTACAGAAGTTCTTCTGATTCAATTTACTTCATATTTGACAAAAAATGGAGGACAAAGAATCATACTTTCTAAGACTGACAATACATGGACATAGAGTAATATTTATACCTCTGAAAGCCTTTGTGAATTTTGTTGTTCTGTATTTGAATAGCAGTTATGTCTTTATTAAGAAAAAAGCATGGCCTTCTGAAAACCCCTTATTACAGCACAACATCTCAGCCACAAGACAAACAGGCATTTACTCAAGAGGCCATTGAATTGCAAGATTGCCTCAATGAAGTGTTCTGTCCTTGGCATAAAGCTTGTTCTAAGTGGTAATTAGGATAGAGGCTCCTAAATATTACAACTGTTCAATGTCAGCCTCAGAGGGCTACTGACTGTTAGGAATACTCTTACTGCTTTTAATCAAGATCTAGGCAATGCAGGCTGTCTATTTAGCACAGAATGAACAATGCAAATGTTACCACTTTAATAGGATCTTCTGCTTCAAAACCCATCATATGAACTTTGTCCTTAAAGGCCTAATCATTTTGTTATGCTGGTTCATGTGTCTTTCAGTCATATTTAATTGGTGTTCAAACCTGTTACTACCTCTTTTCCTCCTTAGCATTTAGATTCTTGTAGAGAAAAAAGAGCATTCACCAATCACTCTACCCTTGTCCCTAAACACAATTGCATATACCTCGTCACATGCAAGCATAGCTGTCTCATCCATTTCTCGAAATCCTTTCACATATTCTGAGAATGTAATTTGTTTAAATATGGAACAGCTTAGAAATGTCATCTGGGCCAACTTCCTCATTTTGTAAATGTGAATGGTAAGGTCGAGAGTGGCTATCCACAGCACTGCCAGGACAACAATCTAGCTGTCAGCACTAACACTATGTGTGTTTCTCCCCAGTACGAATGTGAGGTCTCAATGATATGCAGCAACTGCTCAATTCAGAATATATATCCTTCAGTTTCCTTGTATATGAAACATTGTGCTGATCCCCCAGAAATATTTCACAGAGGAGGGAAATAGAATTTTGACCCTGTGGGGAGTAAGTTTAAAAGTATGCAAATATTTTCAGTATGGTTCAGATTGCTAAATGTTTTATAGAGATACCAAATCATTTATAAATTCGGAATAGATTTGTTTGGAACAATTATTGATTTTAGTAACTCTTCTTGGTTTCATGGAGAGGCTTCCATGATGCTTTGAAAATGTAAAGATGCCCAGTCTGCTATTGTGTGGACCCCGGATCCCGCCCGAGACATTCTGGAGGCTCCACATATCCTACAGCCAGCATTAGGTAGGAAGACCCACATACTGCCCTGAGCCTATAGCTGGGTGCTGGGAATGCTCAGATTCCAGCAGATACCCCCCTCCCCGCCCCTGCGGATGAGCACTCCCCTTCTGCCCCTCTCCCGGATCTGAGGCCTGGACCAGACCTCTGCTGGGTCTGCTGTTGTGTGGACCCCGGATTCCGCCTGAGACATACTGGAAAGTCCACCCAACCCAGAGCCACAGAGGAACAACTGAACTCAGAGCATCAGACAACATATCCGGAGATATCCTAGAGGAGACACTGCACCCAGAAGAGCAGACACATAGCTGGACTGCTACCTTGGAGGCACCATATCCTGAGGCTTCCTAGAGGTACCACTGTAATCAGTGCAGCTGGAAAAGATCACAGAGACATCTGGACCCCTAGGAGAGTAGACACAAGCAAGATAACTGGAAAGGCAGGCTTCAGTCAGAGACAGTAAGTACAGGCAGCACTAGAGTTAAACAGTTGGCGAAAGGCAAGAGCAAGAACATAAGCAACAGAATCCAAAGTTACATGGCATCATCAGAACCCAGTTCCCCCATCATAGCAAGCCCTGAACACCCCATCACACCAAAAGCAGGATTCAGAATTAAAATCACTTCTCATGATGATGAGGACTTTAAGAAAGCCATAAATAACACTCTCAAAGAACTTAAGGAGAGCACTAGTAGACAGATAGAAACCCTTAAAGAGGAAACACAAAAATCCCTTAAGGAATTGCAAGAAAATGCAACCAAACAGGAAAAGGAATTAAACAAAACCATGTAGGATCTAAAAATGGAAGTAGAAACAATAAAGAAATCACAAAGGGAGACCACCTTGGAGATAGAAAACCTAAAAAAAAAAAAAAATGATCAGGGGTCATAGACACAAGTATCACCAACAGAATACAAGAGATGGAAGAGAGAATCTCATGTGCAGAAGATACCATGGAAAACATTGACACAACTGTCAAAGAAAATGCAAAATACAAAAAGCTACTAACCCAAAATATACAAGAAATCCAAGACACAATGAGAAGGCCAAACCTAAGGATAATAGGTATAGATGAGGGGGAAGACTCCCAACTAAAAGGACCAGTAAATATCCTCAACAAAATTATAGAGGAAAACTTACCTAATCGAAAGAAAGAGATGTCCATAAATATACAA
Source organism: Arvicanthis niloticus (assembly GCF_011762505.2). Classification (NCBI taxonomy): domain Eukaryota; kingdom Metazoa; phylum Chordata; class Mammalia; order Rodentia; family Muridae; genus Arvicanthis; species Arvicanthis niloticus. The sequence goes on along the minus strand of NC_047679.1, from coordinate 116,878,803 downwards.
GAAGCTTACAGAACTCCAAATAGTTTAGACCAGAAAATAAATACTTCCCGCCATATAATAGTCAAAACATCAAATGTACAAAACAAAGAAAAAATACTAAAAGCAAAAAGGCAAAGTAACATATAAAGGCAGACCTATAAGAATTACACCAGACCTCTCACCAGAGACCATAAAAGCCAGAAGATCCTGGACCGATATCATACAGACCCTAAGAGAACACAAATGCCAGCCCAGACTACTATACCCAGCAAAACTGTCAATCATTATTGATGGAGAAACCAAAATATTCCATGACAAATCCAAATTTACACAGTATCTCAACACAAATCCAGCACTTCAAAGAATAATTGGTGGAAAACTCCAACACAAGGAGGGAAACTACAACCTAGAAAAAGCAAGAAAGTAATCTTCCAAAACCATATCTCCACTGCCAATAACAAAAATAACAGGAAACAACACTCATTTTCCTTAATATCTCTTAATATCAATGGACTCAATTCTCCAATAAAAAACATAGACTATCAGACTGGATATGTAAACAGTACCCAACATTTTGCTGCATTCAGGAAACGCACCTTTGTGAAAAAGACAGACACTACCTCAGAGTAAAAGGTTGGAAAACAATCTTCCAAGCAAATGGTCCCAAGAAACAAGCTGGAGTAGCGATTCTAATATCAAATAAAATCATTTTTCAACCAGAAGTAATCAAAAAAGATAAAGAAGGACACTTCATATTCATCAAAGGAAAAATGTACCAAGAGGAACTCGCAATTCTCAACATCTATGCCTCAAATGCAAGGGCACCCACATCCATAAAAGAAACTTTACTAAAGCTTAAAGCATACATTGCACCCTACACAATAATAGTGGGAGATTTCAACACCCCACTCTCAGCTATGAACAGATCATGGAAACAGAAACTAAACTGAGACACAATGAAACTAACAGAAGTTATGAACCAATTGGACTTAACTGACATCTATAGAACATCTCATCCTAAAACAGAAGAATATACCTTCTTCTCAGCACCTCATGGTATATAATTGGTCACAAAACAGGCCTCAACAGACACAAAAAGATTGAAATAATCCCTAATACCTTATCAGACCACCATGGACTAAGACTCATCTTTGACATGGACAAAAACAACGGAAAGCCCACATACACTTGGAAACTGAACAATGCTCTATTCAATGATAACTTGGACAATGAAGAAATAAAGAAAGAAATTAAAGACTTTTTAGAATTAAATGAAAATGAGGACACATCATATCAAAACTTGTGGGACTCCATGAAAGCAGTACTAAAAGGAAAATTCAGAGCTCTAAGTGCTCACAAAAAGAAATTGGAAAGAGCATACATTAACAACTTGACAGCAAACCTGAAAGTGTTAGAACAAAAAGAAGCTAATATACCCAAGAGGAGTAGACTGCAGGAAATAAACTCAGGGCTGAAATCAACCAAGTAGAAACAGAAAGAACTATACAAAATATCAACAAAACCAGGAGCTGGTTCTTTGAGAAAATCAACAAGATAGACAAACCCTTAGCCAGACTAACCAAAGGGCACAGAGACAGTATTCAAATTAATAAAATCAGAACTGAAAAGGGAGACATAACAACAGAAACAGAGGAAATTAAAAAAAAAATCATCAGAGCCTACTATAAATGCCTATACTCAACAAAATTGGAAAATCTGGATGAAATGGACAATTTTCTAGACAGATACCAGGTACCAAATTTAAATGAGGAGCAGATAAACCATCTAAACAGTCCTATAACTCCTAAAGAAATAGACACTGTCATTAAAAATCTTCCCACCAAAAAATGTCTGGGACCAGAAAGTTTCAGTGCAGAATTCTTTCAGACCTTCAAGGAAGACCTAATACCAATCCTCTTCAAGCTATTCCATGGAATAGAAACAGAAGGAACACTACCCAATTCGTTCTATGAAGCTACCATTATGCTCATACCTAAACCACAGAAAGACCCAACAAAGAAAGAGAACTACAGACCAATCTCTCTTATGAATATTGATGCAAAAATACTCAATAAAATTCTCGCAAACCGAATCCAACAACACATCAAAACAATTATCCATCAAGATCAAGTAGGCTTTATCCCAGGAATGCAGGGATGGTTCAATATTTGGAAACCCATCAATGTAATCCACTACATAAATAAACTCAAAGAAAAAAACCACATGTTCAGCTCACTAGATGCTGAGAAAGCATTTGACAAGATTCAACATCCCTTCATGTTAAAAGTCTTGGAAAGATCAGGAATTCAAGGACCATACCTAAACATAGTAAAAGCAATATGCAGCAAGCCAGTAGTCAACATCAAACTAAATGGAGAGAAAATTGAAGCAATCCCACTAAGATCAGGGACAAGGCAAGGCTGCCCACTCTCACCTTACCTATTCAATATAGTACTGGAAGTCCTAGCTAGAGCAATTAGACAACAAAAGGAAGTCAAAGGGATACAGATAGGAAAGGAAGAAGTCAAAATTTCACTATTTGCAGATGATATGATAGTATACTTATGTGAACCTAAAACTTCCACTAGAGATATCCTAAACCTGATAAACAACTTTAGCAAAGTGGCTGATTATAAAATCAATTCAAACAAATCCATAGCCTTCCTCTATTCAAAGGATAAACAGGCTGAGAAAGAAATTAGGGAAATGACTCCCTTCACAATAGCCACAAATAAAATAAAATATCTTGGAGTGAATCTAACCAAGCAAGTGAAAGATCTGTATGACAAGAACTTCAAGTCTCTGAAGAAAGAAATTGAAGAAGATCTCAGAAGATGGAAAGATCTCCCATGCTCATGGATTGGCAGGATTAACTTAGTAAAAATGGCTATCCTACCAAAAGCAATCTACAGATTCAATGCAATACCCATCAAAATTCCAAATCAATTCTTCATAGAGATAGAAAGAGCAATTTACAAATTCATTTGGAATAACCAAAACCCTAGGATAGCGAGAACTCTTCTCAACAATAAAAGAACTTCTGGGGGAATCACCATCCCTGATTTCAAACTGTACTACAGAGCAGTAGTGATAAAAACTGCATGGTATTGGTACAGAGACAGACAGAATGATCAAGGGAATAGAATTGAAGACCCAGAAATGAACCAGCACAGCTATGGTCACTTGATCTTTGACAAGGGAGCTAAAACCATCCAGTGGAAAAAGGACAGCATTTTCAACAAGTGGTGCTGGCTCAACTGGAGGTCAACATGTAGAAGAATGCAAATTAATCCTATGTACATTATGTACATTATGAGTTAATGCTGTTTGTAAGAAAAATGGCTGGAACTGGAGATCATTATATTAAGACAAGTATTTTATGTTTTCTTTCATGCATAGAATCTAAGGTGTGGTGAGGACATGAAAGCAGAGGGGGAACTATTACGAAAACAGAAAAGGGCCTGGGTGGGACTTACAAAATGAGAAAGTGAGGAAAGAGTATAATGAAAGTAGATTCCACCTGGGTATCCATCCCATGAGCAGTCTTGGCAACCAACAGATTGGGAAAAGATCTTGACCAATCCTAGATCCAATAGAGGGCTAATATCGAATATATACAAAGAACTCAAGAAATTAGACGCCAAACAACAAAATAACCCCATTAAAAATGGGGTACAGAGCTAAACAAAGAATTCTCAACTGAGGAAACTCGAATGGCTGAGAAGCACCTTAAGAAATGCTCAACATCCTTAGTCATCAGGGAAATGCAAATCAAAACAACACTGAGATACCACCTGACACCAGTCAGAATGGCTAAGATCAAAAATTCAGGTGATAGTAGATGCTGGCGAGGATGTGAAGAAAGAGGAACACTCCTGCATTGTTGGTGGGGTTGCAAGCTGGTACAACCACTTTGGAAGTCAGTCTGGCGGTTCCTCAGAAAATTAGACATAGCACTACCTGAGGACCCAGCTATACCACTCCTGGGCATATACCCAGAAAATGCCCCAACATATAACAGAGACATATGCTCCACTATATTCATTGCAGCCTTATTTACAATAGCCAAATCTGGAAAGAACCCAGATGCCCTTCAACAGAGGAATGGATACAAAAAATGTGGTACATTTACACAATGGAATATTACTCAGCTATTAAAAATAATGAATTCGAGAAATTCTTAGGTAAATGGATGGAACTAGAAAATATCATCCTGAGTGAGGTAACCCAATCACAAAAGAACACACAGGGTATTTACTCACCAATAAGCAGAGATTAGCCCAAAAGTTTCAAACAACAAAGATTCAACTACCAGATGACATGAAACTCATGAAGAAGAAAGAACATGTGAGGATGCCTAGGTCTTTCTTAGAAGGAGTAACTAAATACCTAAGGGAGCAAATATGGAGACAAAGTGTGGGACAGAATCTGAAGGAGAGGTTGTATGGAGACCATTCCACCTGGGTATTCATTCCATGTGCAGTCACCAAAAATAGATGCTGATATGGATGTCAGGAAGGGAAAGCTGACAGCAGCCTGATAAGGCTGTCTCCTTAGAGGTCCCCCAGAGTCTGACATACCCATAGGCAGATACTCACAGCTAACCATTAATCTGATCAAAGGTTCCCAATGGAGAAGTTAAGAATAAACTGAAGGAGCCTAAAGGGTTGGTGGCCCCATGAGGAGAGCAACAATATCAACCAGCCAGAGCTCCCCAGGGTCTAAACCACCAGCCTAGGAGCACATATGGAGAGACACATGACTCCAGCTGTATATGTAGGGGAGGATGGCCTTGTTGGGCATAGATGGGAGACAAGGTCATTGGTACCTTGAAGGCTGAGCACTGAGGGGGGGGGAGAATTTGAGAGTGGGGAGGGGGATTGGGGGGTAGGTGGGTAAACACCCTCATAGAAGCAGGAGGAGGGGGGAAGGGATAAGGGGTTCCTGGGTTGGGGGGGTGGGAATGCGGTAAGGGGATAAAATTTGAAATGTAAATATTATATCCAATAAAAGAGGGAAACAAAAGAAAAGCGGTTAGAACCAACATCCTTAATAAAATGTCAGCCCTTTTTTTAAAAAAAAACTATCTTGATACTAAAATTTGTTTTGAGAATTGTATATTGCAGAATGATCAGCCTTGGTGTATCTACTCAACAAGCAAGCTGGGCAGACCTGCTCAAACCTCTGAGGCCCATGAATTCCATCTGGAGGCAGTGAAGACACAGCATCAGAGGATTGTCAATTTGCTCTTCCCCCCACTCCTCTTCTAATATCTCAACGGCCATAGTCAGCTTGAAGAAGCTAATGAAGAGTCAGTGCCCCTATTCCCTGGGCTTGGGGACTAAGGTGGTAAATGTTGGACTGTCTTTCTAGGGAAAAGTAGTGGTTTTGTGGGGATAGAGAGGATTAACTAGGGGTTAATTGCATAGCCATAACCTATTAGTAGAAATCTGTATAATTAGTATCAAGATGAAGATATAAATTCTTAAATGGCACCAATTTACTTTGATTACAAATTTTGAGGTTTTCATTGGCATGAGCTTCTTAGTGATATAAGAGTGAGATGAATATTGATACTCTCATAGGCATTGTACCAGTATAACACATTTAGGAATACAAAGCTTAGACCCAGTCCTTCTTTAGCTTTTTAAAACTGATTTGAGAAGGTCAGCCTGTGAGTTAAGGGACTATAGCAAATTCATGGCTTGGAGTTTATTATAAGGGTGTACTCTATGTTTTATTTAGAAATAGCTGAGTGGAGTTAACAGGCAACAGTCCAGATTACCTTACATGGATAGTTGGTTTTCAAAACATCAGAAATCCTTAGAATTGACATGACAAACATTTCTGTATTAATGTTCATTTTCATTAGAGACCTGTCTTCGGACAGCTTCCTATATTGAATTTTAAGAAGAAATTGAGCATCCTTGGAGTTACTCCAGTTGTGGTGAGACAGCCACTAGGCAAGAATTGACTCTTTCCTTCTACAGACAAATTACTGTCCAGAAAAGGACACACTTGCAGAATAGTCGACTGATTATATCTGCCTAGACAGAGTAATCAGCCCTTAATAATTCTGCATCACTAAGGTCTGTCAGATGATCCTGGGCCAGAAGGCAGAAGAACAGATGCTTCAACGTTCTGAAGTAGAGCGAGTGTCCAGGTGTTCAGAGGTCTCTATAAATTGGCTAAGTTTTAGAAGCTATGCTTTGTGCTTCCCACAATTATAGTTAACTCAGTCATTCTGGATTTCTGACGGGGTTGAAAACTTATAGCCTCATAGCCAATCCTGGCTATTTACCTTGAGAGAAAAGATTTGAGTGGATGGTCGTCAGCTGACATTCATCCTAAAGCCGGGTTCAGAACTAAATGTTTTAGTTAGGATAGATGACAGAGGTGTTAGTTAGTCAACAAAATGATGGACGGGGTATTAGGACTATCTTGTACCTCACTGGTACAAATTGGCATAATTATGCTCTAATTGTATTTTGAGAGAAAAGTTTCATTTTAACAGGAAGGGTGATATGTAGGAAGAGCTAAGGTGGGAGGAGTACTGAGAGGAAGAGAAGGAGTAAGAAGAGGAGGAGGAGAAGAAGAGGAGAAGCTAGGTGATGAAAGAGAGAAAGAGGGGGGAGACAGGGAGGCAGATGTTCATGTATCTCCACCAGTCAAAGATAGTTGATATATCTAGGTTGAGTAGTGGGTTACACCTCTGATTGAACAATACCAAACTTATAAAGCCTTTGATTAACATTTTAAAAAAATGTATAAATGCAAAAAGGAAAAGGGGGCATGGGATTGGGATTTTCTAAGGGGGAGAATGGGGAAAGGGGATGGCATCTGAAGTGTAAATAAAACATCTAATAAAACAACAACAAAAAAGAAAATGTAAAGATTATATTAAAGTCTTAGCATTGACATTGTTCCTCCTGTCCATTTTTTTTTAAGAGAAACCATAAAAGCACCCAAAATTCTCAGCAAATGCTCTATTTTGCCTCTCATTACATGAAAAAGCAGTATCTACTTTGGGTTAGGATGACCAAAAATAGAAATATGCATACCTTCCTGCTGATAATTAAGTTTGCATATATTGTTTGGAGAAAATATGTAACAATATGGAGATTTTGAAAAAATGTGTACGTTTGTGAGCCAATATATTTGACTTATAGAAATATTTCTTAAAGGAGCATCTGTTTGTTTGTATGCTATGTTTGTAAACAATGAACATAAGTACCTTTCATATGACTAAGTGGGAAAAAGCAATGGTTCTTGTTAAAATCTTATTTTATATCATTCATGAGCCAAGTGTATGTTCATCTTTCTCTTACTAGAGATTACACTTTGAAGTTAGGAAGAAATAGCACATTAAAATACACATGCCATGCTGAGCATACTAAATCTATGGTAGAGCACATGCTTAGAGTGCACATGGTTCTGGATTCCATTCTAAGCTGTGAAAAAAAGATACATGGCAGAAATTGCTCACCATCAAAGTCTAAAACCATACAAATGATTTGAGTTTGTTTGGAAAGGAGATAAAAAGCAGAATAGAAATCAAGTAATTTTTTTCATATAACAGACAGCAAACATTAAAACACTTTAAATTCACTTCTTTCTCCTTCACCAGCTTGATATTCTTCTGTTGCATGCCCCCTTCTCTGTAACCCTTTAAAGTCTTACCCACTTTCTAAAGTTGATATAATCTACTCTTCATCCTTCTCTGCCAATACCATCATAAAGCCTTTTTATATTCTTTGTTTTTTTCTTTTTTTATTGGACATTTTATTTACATTTCAGATGTTATCCCCTTACCCCATTCCCCCCCCCCAACCAGTTACACCCTATCCCTCCTCCTCCTGCTTCCATGAGGATGTCCCTCCACCCACCCACCACCCCCAACTCTCCACCCTCTAATTCCCTCACACTCAGCATCCAGCCTTCATGGGACCAAGGATCTCCTCTCCCACCTATGCCCAACAAGGCTATCCTCCCCTCCATATACAGCTGGAGCCATGGGTCCCTCCCTATGTGCTCCCAGGCTGGTGGTTTAAACACTGGGAGCTTTGGTTGGTTGCTATTGTTGCTCTCCTCATGGGGCCACAAACCCCTTCAGCTCCTTCAGTGTTCTCTCTTACTCCTCCATTGAGAACCCCATGATCAGCTCAATTGTTAGCTGTGAGCATCCACTTCTGTATATGTTGGGCTCTGGCAGACCTCTAAGGAGACACCTATATCAGGGTCCTGTCAGCATGCACTTCCTGACATCCACATCAGTGTCTACCTTTGGTGACTGCACATGGGATGGATACCCAGGTGGAATGGTCTCCAGACAGCCTCTCCTTTAGTTTCTGTCACACATTTGTCTTCATATTTGCTGCCTTGAGTATGTTACTCCTTCTAAGAAGGACCAAAACATACACACTTGGTTTTCCTTTTTCATGAGCTTCATGTGGTCTATCAGTTGTGTCTTGGTTATTGTGAGCTTCCGGGGTAATATTCAATTATCAGTGATTGAATACCATGTGTGTTCTTTTGTGATTGGGTTACCTCACTCAGGATGATGATATTTTATAGTTCCATCTATTTGCCTAAGATTTTCTCAAATTCATTGTTTCAATAGCTGAGTAATACTCCATTGTGTAAATGTACCACATTTTTTTTGTATAAATTCCTCTGTTGAAGGACATCTGGGTTCTTTCCACCTTCTGGCTATTATAAATAAGGCTGCTATGAACATAGTGAAGCATATGTCCTTATTATATGTTGGAGCATCTTCTGGGTATATGCCCAGGATTGGTATAGTTGGGTCTTCAGGTAATGCTATGTCAAATTTTCTGAGGAACTGCCAGACTGATTTCCAGAGTGGTTGCACCATCTTGCAATCCCACCAAGAGTGGAGGAGTGTTCCTCTTTCCCCACATCCTGCAAGCATCTACTATCACCTGCGTTTTTAATCTTAGCCATTCTGACTGGTGTTAGGTGGTATCTCAGGGTTGTTTTGATTTGCATTTCCCTGATAGTCATCAGGATGCTGAACATTTCTTTTGGTGTTTCTTGGCCATTAGAGATTCCTCAGTTGAGAATTCTTTGTTTAGCTCTGTACTCCGTTTTTAATAGGGTTATTTGGTTATTGGGAGTCCAATTTCTTGAATTCTTTGTATACATTGGATATTTGCCCTCTATTGGGTGTGGGATTGGTAAAGATCTTTTCCCAGTCTGTTGGTAGCTGTTTTGTCCTATTGACAGTGTCCTTACAGAAACTTTGCAATTTTATGAGGTCCCATTTGTCAATTCTTGATCTTAGAACATATGCCATTGGTGTTCTGTTCAGGAACTTTTCCCCTGTGACCAACTTTTCAAGGTTCTTCCCCATCTTCTCTTCTATTAGTTTCAGTGTATCTGGTTTTATGTGGAGTTCCTTTATCCACTTGGACTTTAGCTTTGTACAAGGAGATAAGAATGGATCTATTTACATTCTTCTACATGTTGTCCTCCAGTTGAGCCAGCACCATTTGTTGAAAATGCTGTCCTTTTTCTACCGGACAATTTTAGCTCCTTTGTCCAAGATCAAGTGACCATAGGTGTGTGGGTTCATTTCTGGGTCTTCAATTCTATTCCAGTGTTCTTCCTGCCTGTCTCTGTATCAATACCATGCAGTTTTTATCACTACTGCTCTGTAGTACAGCTTGAAGTCAGGGATGGTGATTCCCCCAGAAGCTCTTTTATTGTTGAGAACAGGTTCGCTATCCCGGGTTATAATAACAGAAGATATTCCAAATGAATTTGAGCATTTTTCTTTCTAACTCTGTGAAGAATTGAGTTGGGTTTTTAATGGGGATTGCATTGAATCTGTAGATTGCTTTCAGCAAGATGGCTGTTTTTACTGTATTAATCCTGCCAATCCATGAGCATGGGAGATTTTTCCATCTTCTGAGATCTTCTTTGATTTCTTTCTTCAGGGACTTGAAGTTCTTGTCATACAGATTTTTCACTTGCTTGGTTAGATTCACACCAAGGTATTTTCTATTATTTGTGACTATTGTGATGGGTATCATTTCCCTAATTTCTTTCTCAGCCTGTTTATCTTTAGAGTAGAGGAAGGCTACTGATTTGTTTGAGTTGATTTTATAATCAGCCACTTTGCTGAAGTTGTTTATCAGGGTTAGGAATTCTCTGGTGGAAGTTTTGGGGTCAGTTAAATATACTATCATATCATCTGCAAATAGTGAAATTTTGACTTCTTCCTTTCCAATTTGTATCCTTTTGACTTGCCTAATTGTTCTGTCTAGGAATTCCAGTACTATATTGAATAGGTAGGGTGAGAGTGGGCAGCCTTGCCTAGTCCCTGATTTTAGTGGGATTGCTTCAATTTTCTCTCCATTTAGTTTGATGTTGGCTACTGGTTTGCTGTTTATTTCTTTTATTTTGTTTAGGTATGGACCTTGAATTCCTGATCTTTCCAAGACTTTTGCCATGAAGGGGTGTTGAATTTTGTCAAATGCTTTCTTAGCATCTAGTGAGATGATTTTGTGTTTTTTTCTTTGAGTTTGTTTATATAGTGGATTACATTGATTGATTTCTGAATATTGAACCATCCCTGCATTCCTGGGATAACGCTTACTTGATCATGATGGATGGTTGTTTTGATGTGTTGTTGGATTCGGTTTGCGAGAATTTTATTGAGTATTTGTGCATCAATATTCATAAGAGAGATTGGTCTGAAGTTCTCTTTCTTTGTTGGGTCTTTGTGAGGTTTAGGTATGAGCATAATTGTAGCTTCATAGAATGAATTGGGTATTGTTCCTTCTGTTTCTATTCTGTGGAATAGTTTGAAGAGAATTGGTATTAGGTCTTCCTGGTTGGTCTGATAGAATTCTGCAGTAAAACTATCTGGTCCCAGACTTTTTTTGGTAGGGAGACTTTTATTGACTCTTGCTATTTCTTTAGGCATTATAGGACTGTTTAGATGGTTTATCTGCTCCTGATTTAATTGTGGTACCTGGTATCTGTCTAGAAAATTGTCCATTTCATCCAGATTTTCCATTTTTGTTGAGTATAGACCTCTGTAGTAGGGTCTGATGTTTTTGTTTGTTTGTTTGTTTGTTTGTTTTTATTTTCTCAGTTTCTGTTGTTATGTCTCCCTTTTCTGTTCTGATTTTACTAATTTGGATACTGTCTCTGTGCCCTCTGGTTAGTCTGGCTAAGGTTTATCTATCTTGTTGATTTTCTCAAAGAGCCAGCTCCTGGTTTTGTTGCTATTTTGTATAGTTCTTTCTGTTTCTACTTGGTTGATTTCAGCCCTGAGTTTGATTATTTCCTGCTGTCTACTCCTCGTGGGTATATTTGCTTCTTTTTGTTCTAAAGCTTTCAGGTGTGTTGTCAAGTTGTTAGTGTAAGCTCTTTCCAGTTTCTTTTTGTAGGCACTTAGAGCTATGAGTTTTCCTCTTAGTACTGCTTTCATGGAGTCCCACAAGTTTTGATATGATGTGTCCTCATTTTCATTAAATTCTAAAAAGTCTTCAATTTCTTTCTTTATTTCCTCCTTGACCAAGTCATCATTGAGTAGAGCATTGTTCAGTTTCCATGTGTATGTGGGCTTTCCATTGTTTTTGTTATTGTTTTGTTATGACCAGCCTTAGTTGATGGTGATCTGATAGGATGCAAGGGATTATTTCAATCTTTTTGTATCTGTTGAGGCCTGCTTTGTGACCAATTATATGGTCTATTTTGGAGAAGATACCATGAGGTACTGAGTAAAAGGTATATTCTTTTGTTTTAGGATGAAATGTTCTATAGATATCTGTTAAATCCATTTGGTTAATAACTCCCCTTAATTCCACTGTGTCTCGGTTTCGTTTCTGTTTCCATGATCTGTCCATTTCGGGGAATGGTGTGTTGAAATCCCCCATTATTATTGTGTGAGGTGCCATGTATGCTTTGAGTTTTAGTAAAGTTTCTTTTATGTATGTGGGTGCCCTTGCATTTGGAGCATAGATGTTCAGAATTGAGAGTTCATCTTGGTAGGTTTTTCCTTTGACGAGTATGAAGAGTCCTTATATTTTTTGATAACTTTTGGTTAAATGTCGATTTTATTCGATATTAGATGGCTACTCCAGCTTGTTTCTTGGGACCATTTGCTTGGAAAAATGTTTTACAGCCCTTTATTATGAGGTAGTGTCTGTCTTTGTCACTGAGGCGCATTTCCTGTCTGCAGCAAAATTCTGGGTCCTGTTTACATATCCAGTCTGTTAGTCTATGTCTTTTTATTGGGGAATTGAGTACATTAATGTTAAGAGATAGTAAGGAAAAATGATTTTTTTCTTACTGTTATTTTAGTCATTAGAGGTGTAATTATGTTTGTGTAGCTACCTTCTTTTGGGTTTGTTGGAAGAAGATTACTTTCTTGCTTTTTCTATGTTGTAGTTTCTCTCCTTGTGTTGGAGTTTTTCATCTATTATCCTTTGTAGGGCTGGATTTGTGAGAAGATATGGTATAAATTTGGATTTGTCATGGAATATCTTGGTTTATCCATCTATAGTGATTGAGTGTTTTGCTGGGTATATTGGTCTGGGCTGGCATTTGTGTTCTCTTAGGGCCTGTATGATATCACTCCAGGATCTTCTGGCTTTTATAGTCTCTGGTGAGAAGTCTGGTATAATTTTTATAGGTCTGCCTTTATATGTTACTTGACCTTTTTCCCTTACTGCTTTTAGTATTTTTTTCTTTGTTTTGTGCATTTGATGTTTTGATTATTATGTGACAGGAGGTATTTCTTTTCTGGTCTAGTCTATTTGGAGTTCTGTAGGATTTTTGTACATTCATAGGCATCTCTTTCTTTAGGTTAGGACAGTTTTCCTCTATAATTTTGTTGAGGATATTTACTGGCCTTTTAAGTTGGGAATCTTCACCCTCTTCTATACCTATTATCCTTAGGTTTGCTCTTCTCAATGTGTCCTGGATTTCCTGGATGTTTTGGGTTGGGAGCTTTTTGCATTTTGCATTTTGCATTTTGCATTTTGCATTTTCTTTGACAGTTGTGTCAAGTTTTTCTATGGTATCTTCTGCACCTGAGATTCTCTCTTGTATCTCTTGTATTCTGTTGCTGATGCTTACGTCTATGATTTCTGATTTCTTTCCTAGGTTTTCTATCCCCATGGTGTTCTCCCTTTGAGTTTTCTTTATTGTTTCTATTTCCATTTTTAGATCCTGGATGGTTTTGTTTAATTCCTTCACCTGTTTGATTGTGTTTTCTTGCAATTCTTTAAGGGCTTTTTGTGTTTCCTCTCTACCTATTTACCTGTGTTCTCCTATATTTCTCTAAGGGAGTTGTTTATGTCCTTCTTAAAGTCCTCTATCAGCCTCATGAGAAGTGATTTTAAATCTGAATCCTGCTTTTCCAGTGTGATGGGGTGTCCAGGACTTGCTATGGTAGAACTGGGTTCTGATGATGCCAGGTAAGTTTGGTTTCTGTTGCTTGTGTTCTTGTGCTTGCCTTTTGCCATCTGGTTCACTCTAGTGCTACCTGCACTTACTGTCTTTGTCTGGAGCCTATCTTTCCAGTTGCCTTCCTTGTGTCAGAACTCCTCAGAATCCAGATGTCTCTGTGATCCTGTGATCATAAGATCCTGGGTAGAAGAGCTCCTGGTACTCAGGCTGTCTCTGAGATCCTGAAATCCTGCTGCTCTGAGTGCAGTGGTTCCTCAGCTTCTCTAAGTGCAGTGGTTCTACCACTGCTCTAAGATGGTTCAGGATATGGTGTGTTCACAGGAGCAGACCTGCTAGGTGTCCGCCCCAGCCCAAAGGACCAGGCAAGGGGTGGAAGGGGAGTGGTATTCCCGAGGGGTGGGTTTTATGTGGGTGTTGGATCCAGAGTGCCCCAGGCTCTCAGTTGCAGTTCTAGGGCATAGGGTTGTGGGGGAGGGTTCTTACCAACTGCTCTAGGAAAGTTCGGGATAATGTGTCTTCATGGAGCAGACCAGCCAGGTATCTGCCCCAGCCAAATGGACCAAGTGAGAGGTAGAAGGGGAGTGGTATTCTGGAGGGCCAGAATTTAGGTGGGTTGCAGTTCTGGGGCTTAAGGGTGTGGGGGAGGGTTCTTACCTGCTGCTACAGGAAGGTTAAGAACATAGTGTCTTCACGGGAGCTGACCTGCTAGGAATCTGCCCTGGCCAAAAGGGCCTTTTTACATTCTTTAGTCTAGTGTATCCAACAGAATTTTCTACAATGATTAAGATATTTGGTAAACTGTTCTCTCCAATCTAGCAGCTATTAGCGGCATGTGGCTATTGATTAGAGAATAGCTGGTTCAACTGGGAAAATGGAATTTTGATTGCATTTACTTTTTTGGTTTAATCAAGTATATTTTTAGAATATAGAAGTGAAAAAGTGTGTGCATTGATTTGGTTTACTATTTTGTGTGTGTGTGTGGTGGAGAGAACTGTATTACATCAATGAAATGAATATAAATTGATCCAGCCACTAAGGCAGTTAGTATGGAGCATCCATCCCATGGACAAGCACAATCCCTGACACTATTAATGATACTCCCTTATGCTTGCAGATAGAAATCTAGCATGGCTGTCCTCTGAGAGGCTCCATCCAGCTGCTGGCTGAAACAGATTCAGAGACCCACAATCAAAGAGTGGCTGGAGCTTGGGGACTCTTATGGAAGAGCTGGGAGTAAGGTATCTACAGGAAGACCAACAGAGTTAACTAATCTGGACCCTTGGGGCTCTTAGAGACTGAACCATGAACCAAAGAGCATATGCAGGCTGGACCTAGGCCTTCCCATACATATTTAGCAGATGTGCAGCTTGACTTTCTTGTGTGTCCCTGACAACTGCAGCAAGAGCTATCCCAAAAGCTGTCGCCTATCTGTGGAATACAGTCCCCTAGCCGGGCTGTTTTGTCTGGCCTCAGTGGGAAAAAGTGCCTAGCCCTGGAGAGTCTTGATGTGCCATGATTTTGCTGGGGTGGGGTGGGTAGGGGGAAGTTACCCAGGTGGTCCTCCATTCTCTCAGAGGAAAAATGGAGGGGAGAGGGTGAGGGAGGACCAGGAAGGGAAACAGTGATTGGGATATAAAAGTGAATAAATAAAAAATAATAAAAGTGAAATAAAACGAAAACCAAACTAAAACAAAAACCATGAAAATAGCATGATCATACAGTCCAGCTATACCAACCAAAGGAATATCCAAAGGAACTGAAGTCAGTGTATGTATCAAAGATACACACACACCCAGGTCTGTCGAAGCATTACACATAGTTGCCTCTGTGCCCATTAGTGAATGAGAGGAGGAAAAAAAATGTACACACCTATGTACATTATGTACATTATGAGTTAATGCTGTTTGTAAGAAAAATGGCTGGAACTGGAGATCATTATATTAAGACAAGTATTTTATGTTTTCTTTCATGCATAGAATCTAAGGTGTGGTGAGGACATGAAAGCAGAGGGGGAACTATTACGAAAACAGAAAAGGGCCTGGGTGGGACTTACAAAATGAGAAAGTGAGGAAAGAGTATAATGAAAGTAGATTCCACCTGGGTATCCATCCCATGAGCAGTCTTGGCAACCAACAGATTGGGAAAAGATCTTTACCAATCCTAGATCCAATAGAGGGCTAATATCGAATATATACAAAGAACTCAAGAAATTAGACGCCAAACAACAAAATAACCCCATTAAAAATGGGGTACAGAGCTAAACAAAGAATTCTCAACTGAGGAAACTCGAATGGCTGAGAAGCACCTTAAGAAATGCTCAACATCCTTAGTCATCAGGGAAATGCAAATCAAAACAACACTGAGATACCACCTGACACCAGTCAGAATGGCTAAGATCAAAAACTCAGGTGATAGTAGATGCTGGCAAGGATGTGAAGAAAGAGGAACACTCCTTCATTGTTGGTGGGGTTGCAAGCTGGTACAACCACTTTGGAAGTCAGTCTGGTGGTTCCTCAGAAAATTGGACATAGCACTACCTGAGGACCCAGCTATACCACTCCTGGGCATATACCCAGAAAATGCCCCAACATATAACAAAGACATATGCTCCACTATGTTCATAGCAGCCTTATTTATAATAACCAGAAGCTGGAAAGAACCAAAAGGTAGATGCTGATGTGATGTCAGGAAGTGCATGCTGAAAGGAGCCTGATATAGCTGTCTCCTTAGAGGTCTGCCAGAGTCTGACATATTCAGAGGTGGATGATAACATCTAACCATTGAACTTATTATGGGGTTCCCAATGGAGGAGTGAGAGAGGACTGAAGGAGCAGAAAGGGTTTGTGGCTCCATGGGAATAGCAACAATACCAACCAACCAGAGCTTCCAGGGTTTAAACCACCAGCCTGGCAGCTCACAGGTAGGGACCCATGGCCCCAGCTCTATACATAGGGGAGGATGACATTGTCAGGCATAGGTGGGTGAAAAAGTCCTTGGTCCAGTGAAGGCTGGACACCCCAGTGTGGGGGAATTCGAGGGTGGGGAGGTGGGAGTAGGAGGGTGGGTGGGGGCACATCCTTATAGAAGCAGAGAGGGGGATGGGATGAGGGCTCCTGGGTGGGGGGAATGGGGAAAGGTGATTACATCTGAAATGTAAATAAAGTATCCAATGAAAAAAAGAAAGTAGATTATGTGGGTCTGTGACAGTATCGCAATAAAACCTACCACTTTATATAACTTACACTGATATACATGATTATCAATGTTTTCAGCTGAGGTGCGCATTTTCTTTCATAAATAACATGTCACCATTTACTAACCTTTTCTATGATTAAGATCATCTCTAAACAGGATATGGAAAATATTTCCAATAGAAAAAATTACATTGCTTTGTCTCTTAAAAAGCAAGACTACTTTTAAATGTTGATTAAAAACAGAAACTACATTTTAAAACTCAGGTTATAGAGTAGACCTCTTGAAAACAGGAAAAATATGTTGCCTTGGGTTGATTTTTCAACTCTTTTGTAACATTGATTGTTTTCTGTGCAGAAAAAAAGGCTCTTAGTTTGATACAATCTTGCTGTGCCAGAGAAATTTGAGAATTTCTTATGTAAATATTGCATTTATGTCATTTCACCCTGTCTCTTCCCTCCAACTTCTTTCATCTCTGCTACCTCAAATAACATCCTTTCTTTATAACTTCTTTTGTTTTAATTTTTTAAAGATTTATTTATTTATTTTATGTATATGAGCTGTCTTCAGACACATCAGAAGAGGACATCAGATCCCATTACAGATGGTTGTGAGTTACCACATGGTTGCTAGGAATTGAACTCAGGACCTCTGGAAGAGTAGCCAGTGCTCTTAACCACTGAGCCATCTCTCCAGCCCTCCTATAATTATTAGTTATAAACACACACACACACACACACACACACACACACACCACAACACACACACACAGATGTGCTCACTTATATAAACATAACACTGAGTTCATTTAGTTCTGGCTGTGTATGTATGTATGTATGTATGTATGTATGTATGTATGTATGTATTTAGGGCTAACCACTTGGGACTGAATGACCTATTCTTTGACTAAAGTAATCATATATTCTACTAAATGACTGAAATATAGCTAGTACAATCAATGAACTGTATGCTTTTAAATAGTATTTTTACTTATTTATTTGAAAATTTCATAAATGCATTGAATGCATTTTGATCATACAAACCCTGTTTCCCAAACTCTTTCCAAAGGTTTTGCATACATATATGTCTGTGTACCACATAAGTCAGACAACAGTTCTAGAACTCCTGAAACTGGAGTTATAGATGTTTATGAGGCACCACATGGGTGCTGGGAATTAAATTCTCATCCTCCACAAGATTAACAAATGCTCTTAACTGCTGAGCCATTTTTCCAGTCCCCATGCCCACTTTGACAAAGTAAAACTCCTTGAAGCTAATTGATTCTGCTCATATATTCATGGGTGTGGGGCATCTACTGGAACTTGGGCAAAACAGCAGCAATAAGCACCTAAAGAAAAGTGATTCTCCTAGCAGCTATCCACTGCACATAGCTCCACCATTGGAGGCCTCTGGATATTTAAGCTACTGATGCTGGAATTTTACCTGGCGTTGTGAAGGTTACCACAGTTACTATGAATTTATGTATGTAATGGCCATGCCATGTACCGATGACAGAATTTCAGATCAATTCTCCCCACTGTCAGGCTTTTACATTCATCACACTGCTTTTTCTGCAATGTTTAGTGAACCATGGGGAATGTTGATGTCCCTTCATCCCCCGAGCACTCAAAGTCACTTATTCTCAGTACTTCGGCTAATTATATATCTCATTACTTATTGAAAAAGAAACTTCTTTTATGAAGGTTGCAAGCAGCAGAAATCTGTGGATTTAAAGCTAAAGATAATATAGGTAGTTATCAAACTGACCATTTACTAAAACAACAGTAGACCTTTGACCTACATAACCCTGTGTTTTTGATCAGGCATGAATTTGTTTCCATAGAACAGGCCTGAAATCCAAGTACTAAAATGTGATTGGTTACCTCTGTAATAGTCATGCCATTATTGCAACAGTGGATATATTGAATGGCAGGTCAGTATTATAACACTCAGACATTAATGCCTTTTCTGACCCAGAAGCCTGTGTGGACGTGAGGAAAGAGGAACTTTTTACACCACTGGTTGGAGTGTAAAGTAATGAAGCCACTTTGGAAGTCATTTTGGAGGTTACTTTAAAAACTAGAAATAGAACTTTCATATGACCCTGCTAGTCCACTCCTAGGCACAGACTCAAAGGACATATCCCACTACCACATTACTTGCAAATCTATGTTTATTAGTACTCTATTACACACATACACACACACAAGCACACGCATGTATACTAGCTAAGAAATAGACGCATCCTAGAAGTCTAATGACACGATTGAACAACAAAGAAGTGCTGCATGCAAAGAATGCAATTTTGTTCAACTTCAAAGAAAACTGATATCATAAAATTTGCAAGGAAATGGATGAAATTGGAAAAACGTTATAGTGAGTGAGGTCATTCAGGCTCAGAAAGACAAATGCCACATGTTTTTCCACATAAGGATCACAGCTTTGAATCTTTTGATTTGTGTATTTAACTTGGAGTAGAAGCCGAACTCTGCAAATACGATATCATAGGAGGTGTATTGTGAGACAAGGGATAATAGGATACAAGTAAAATGAAAGGAGAGAGGGAGGCTACTACAGACAGAACAGTTTGAGCATGAAGGAGGCTGGAGAATGGGTAAATGAGAGTATGGGTGAAGAGTTAGCCAAAATGGTGCGTATATAAAATGGTTATATGGAAGCCTACAGTCTCACAACTCAAGTGAAAAAGATAATATTAGAGGGGTTAGTAAAACACATATAAAATTAAAGAACAGGGTAATTACTGGTGTTTAAAAGTTGAATCAAGGATGAAGGCAGGGGATAAGGGAGAAGAGGGGGTAATGGAGCGTTAGCCATAGTTAAGGATATATGAAAGTTCACTAGTTAGTAAGCTAATTTTAATGCTTTTCCCAGCAAGACATGAACTGTTAAAGCAAAAGCTACCATGCATGAGGTACATTGCTACAAGTTATTGATAAAGGAGGATGCAGAAATCCTTTAAACGATATAAGCTGCTACTACATCTCTTGGTTACCTATCAGAACTAAATGGTTGGAACTTATTGCTGAAGACACTGCACACTGGTTTCAGAACACAAGGAATCAATCTCAAACTGACCACAAATTTCCCTTCCTGCTAGATAGCTTTTATATTCATGAAATTTATTTTTAAATTGTATTTTATCTGTCAAGTACATACATCAAATTACTTACATGTGGCTTGTGATCACCACATTGGACAACATAGCTCTGAGTGCATACTAGGTCTGTTTTAATTTTTACCTTTGCTTGGCTAGATACAAGAGATATTGGGGTGAGGCTGGTTTAGTTATGTCTTCTCATGATTCACTTAGAAAACATTGAGAAAGATGGGCAGATTACATATCACTAAACATTTATTTTTTCAGTATGCATAGAAACAGACACAAATAAATAAAAACAGTAAATGTAGTTAATTTATGTGTGGTGGGCTTATATTTTCTTACTTTCTTTCCCATTTCCCAAGTGTTCTGGAGTAAGGATTTATAACCTTTGTAGTTAGAGAATGATATAGTAAATAATATTAAATGTTCCCTCAGGTATAATTTTTCTAAAAAGAAAAAACAGGGAAAGGATCTTTTCCAAGAAATCTGTAAGCAGCTTCCAGAACAATCACTAACTTGGCAAACGGGGGAAAGGCCAATGGCAGGCCCCTCTGGAGTACGGCCCAGGCATTGCATGTGTATATGCTCTCCCAGCTGCTTCCTCACATCAAATAGCTAACAACCCAGAGCTCTAAAGCCAAGTCATTTCCTGCTGTCATCATTGATGAAGCCTGTACACAGATGGAGAAGTAAATAAAAGGGAGAATTGGTGAGTTTCTATATTTGACCCAGTTACTATTTTTGCCAAATAAGGAGGAAAAACTTAGAATTTCAAACATGAGGAAATAGATTCTGATATTGTGAGAAAAATCTTGCTGCTCTTTTTTAGCCCTTTCTAGATGTACACTTTCTTCTTGGAAATCAGGGCAGAATTTGACACAATATATATAGTCTCAGAGTTGTAACATTATGATGCAACCTAGAAAAGAGGGGCTGTTTGAGACAGTAAACAAACACACAAAAGTGTGTGTGTGTGTGTGTGTGTGTGTTTTAATTTGAGCTATCTGAAAACTCCCTGGGTAGGCACAAGGCCAAAACTTTATAGCTATCATTGCTGAGCTTTCAAATTTGGACTCTGAGGCAATTTAAGGAAGGAGGCTTCCAATGAAAATGTTAAACACTACCAGGAACTGTGGAGTGCTTCACCCAGTCTTAGTTCTGGCGCATCCACAATCAGATTAACTGCATTGTATTACTCCTCCTCTCAGTTTCTTGCCACCACAATGCAGCACCAGCAGCTCTTTTGTGCACCAGTTTTCCTTTCTAATGTATAATGTTAAAGGTTTGTCTTTTGATGCCTTCTAGGTTTCTTATCTTTATTTCTTAGAGGACTATAAAAGGGTGAGAAGATTTATGGAACAATGAAGGTATTCAGACATTGTAAATGAGGGGTTGCTAAGGGAAAGATGGCATACATGGTCCTTCCAAGACATTATTGCCATCAAACAAGCAGATATTTTCCATTGTCTTGGATTGCTGAATGAGTCTTCAGAGACAAGTGCTTACTTCAACATAGATGAAGGGAGGTAGCTTCTAGGTTTTAGGTCTAGTAGTCTAACAACAAAGGGTAAATTATGCATTGCCTTTCAATTTTGTATTTATTTTCAATGGTTATTTTTAGTTAGCCCAAGTTTAAGAATGTTTAAAAATAATTTCTTCCTGAAATAGCTTTTGTTCCCTGAAATTGGAAAAACTAAAATGCTTTCAAGTTGCAAATCATTATATTGATAGATAAGAGGTTCTTTTTATTAAACACCCAGAGATTAAGTGAGATTAAGTGGAGTCCTGAGGCTTTTTAATGACTATACTCAGCTTGTTTATGTTGGCCTTGAATACTGACTGTTAGTCAACTTTTGGTTACTATAATAAATATTTAACATAACTAACTCATAAAAACTTAGGTGTTATTTTCGTTCATAGTTTTGCAAGTTCTGGTCCATATTTGATTGCTCTCATTTCTTGATTGTCTTGTTTCTCATTTGGGCCTGTGGGGAGAAAGCACATCATGATAAGAGTGTATCACAAAGCGAAAGTCCACAGCAACCGGGCAGGAAGAGCAGCAAACAATGAGGACCAGGCCAGGGTCCCATAATTTCCTTCATGATCTACCCTTAAGGCTTCTCACTAAATCCCATCTCTGCAAGTTTTAACTGCCTTACTTCCTGGGGATAAAAGCTTCGAAAATATTGGTCTATGGGTGATACATAAGGTTCATAGTATAGCCTTCAAATTCTTGGACCCAAAGTTTTATATCCATCTCAAAATACAAAGGACGTTCAATCCATACCCAAGAAGACTCATAGTCTTAATTGTCAAGCACTGCTCAAAACTCTTAAGTCCAAATTATCTTCTGAGATACAAGGTTCATGAAGCATGAGCCACTATAAAAATACAAAGATATAATGGTGAGGAGAGCACAGAGTAAATATTCTCATTTCCAAGAAAGGAATAGGGAAAAATAGCAAGTTGGTGCAAAGCAAGACTAATACCAAACAAGAAAGCATTACATCCTAAATCTCCATATACAAACAACATCTAGTACGCAGTGGCAGGGAGTATACTTCCAAAGGATTACAGCTATTCTAGCCATACCACATGGCTGGCTCTGATCATTGGCAAAGAATCAGTTAGCAAGCATTGTTCATTGTAGGTTCCCAGACTTTTTTGAGATCTCCACTGATATTTTGGCTTCCCTCTGTCAGATCCATATATCTGTCTTTCTGTGGGGAAGTACTCACATGGCCTTGGATCCTGTGATATACTGCATAGCCACCACAGCTTTCTTTTGAAATATTATTTGAAATCTCTATACCTCATAACTTCTGTATACTGCAGGTGCATCACATGGGTAATGCCTAGGTCTACTGACAGCAGGAACTGTTCCTCAGCTCACTTGAACCATGGCTGCTGTAGATTCTGTTTGTCTTGGAAGATGATCATAAGAAAATGAATTCCTAGGCAATTTTTGGTGCCCTGAGGCACCATGGCTTTCATTAGAAACTCAGATGCCCGGGGAAGCCTTTAAAACAAACGTAGACTTCATTTCTCATTTGTGCAATAGTCATCGTGTATTCATTAGAGGCCACCAAGGACATCACTGGCCTTGTGTAAAGGGCTTGAGTTATTTTAATAGGCCACTAACAATATATTGTCTCTGGTCATACGTCTACAGTGCTCCTTTTTGGCCATACTGTATATTATTTTAAAATATTTCTACTCTGGCCACCTTTGTAGTTGATTCTCACAGTAAGTT
This sequence comes from Arvicanthis niloticus, assembly GCF_011762505.2. Classification (NCBI taxonomy): domain Eukaryota; kingdom Metazoa; phylum Chordata; class Mammalia; order Rodentia; family Muridae; genus Arvicanthis; species Arvicanthis niloticus. The sequence continues at coordinate 116,855,812 of NC_047679.1, read as the reverse complement.
TGGCCAGAAGTAGCTAGTGATATACGTATTGTTTCCAGAACTGTTTTGCTATCTTGAAATTTCCTCTGCCAAGTAGATGTCAGGAACTTTAACCTTGGCCTCCCATGAAGTCTTGGGGACTGCCTTCATATTCTTTGCCATAGTGTAAGTCTATTAATACATGTCCCCATATAACCTTCAGTTGCATTGGAACCCTCATTAGCATGGCTTTCCACATTGTATCATTAGTCTGGTTTTATTAGGCCCTACTAGAATAATGTACTGAGCTCTGCTCATAACATTCTAGGCCTTATCTATCTTGCTTGCTCTCCAAACTTTCAAATGACTCCCATAAAGCAGTTGCAAGATTCCTCCACCTTGACATGTATATAGTGATGGCAAAGATTCCACTTCTCAGTACCAATTTTTATTTTTATCAATTAATAAATTTTGTTAGTTTATTGGTTTTTTAAAATTAATCTTAATAGGTATCTGAGGCATGAAACTTAGAACAAGAATTGTATTTTGGGATCACAGTTTTACAAGTTCTAGTTCATGTTCAGGTGATTTCACTTCATCTGGGATGTGGTAATTCTGGAAGGCAAGAGTAAGGAGCACATGGCCAAGTGAAACTCCGTAATTTATGACCAGAAATTAAGGCAGAAAATAGTAAGAGATTGGGGTCTCATAGCCTATGATCTGAATATGTTTCACTAGACACAAACTCTTAAAAAATGAACTCCCTTTCCATAGCACCTGCTTGGAAACTAAGTTTCCAACACATAGGCCTTTAGGAGACATTTGAGATTCAAATTATTGCTCAGAACATGAAATGGTTTCTACAAAACATCATTCTGCAGATGTAAAGTAGCTCTAAAGTAGTGGCTGTTCCTTATTTATTTTATATGCAACATAGTTACCAATGGACTTGGTGTCATCAATTTTAGAGAAGATTTTCTTACCTCTAATATAGAAGTGCCTCAAGGGCATTATTTATAGCAAATCCACACTAGAATAATCAGCTCTCTGTTGTCTAGGAACCAGCTCAAATTATGCCAAGGTCGCGGATGGAATCTAAAATGACCTATTTAGCTTTTGACAGATGCTAGAATCTCCTCTGGTATTTGCCATGTTGCAAATGTACTGTGCTCATAAAAAGACTGGATCTTGGTGTCTAGCCTATCTGAGGGTTTGTGCAAGAATTTTATAGTAGGAAAGCAAGGGCCTGATGAGTGTTCAGAGCTCTAGACCATAGTAGAAGAATAAAACTAAAAAGGCAATGAATTCAGATACCATGGCTTTGACTTGTGGCTTTACTAATATCTGATGTCCTAGCCACGTGACTTTCATACTTTAAGCCTTAGTTTAATTATCTGTTAATTAGCCATTATAAAACATAGTTCACAGTATTGGGAAGAGTGGAAGTAAAGTCATTAAATTCACTGAAGCATAGCATGGTGTTTAAGACATAGTGAGTGACCAGATGGATATCATATTCATTAATGACGTAGCTTATTTTGGTAATGTTTGTAAGCACCAAAAGGCACAAAAGATAAAAGAAGTCAATTGCTATGGTATGGTCCTAGTTAGTGTCCAAGTAGGCAATAAGATCAGAAGTCATCTAGCCCATTCCCAGTGACTCTAAGGATAACAATGTTACCATCACACTATGAGGGCTCTTTCTGGTTTCTTTACCCATTTTCCAGGGCAGAATTTCATCTTTAGGCTGTTTTGTTTTTCATGCATTCAAACTACTAGAATTTTCTTTGTATGTTGAGCCCAAATCTGTCTGCTTATGTTGGGACTGCCTAAATTTGTTTTATGGAGTCACCCAGAGTAAGCTAATTAGATTCTACTGTATCCAATGCCTTATAACAAGTTTCATGTCATTTTGAAATTACCTCTTTTTTTAAGACTTCCCAAATGTTTCAGTATTCATAGTTTCTTCCTACTGTCAGAGATTGTGTTCTATAGAAGTTGACGTTGAAAGGATCTTTGAGGTGCAAGATATTTATTATTCATCAGTACTTGTAAAGGGAATGAGGGTGAAAGTAAGGGTTGGAAAAGGAAGACATTGAACTGTGATTCAAGTTTGACAGAAATCTCAGCTAATTAACTCTAAAGAAAGTATTGCCTGTGAACACTGCTCTTTGGTAGGCTGAAATGGGCATCTATCATACCCAGTGTCTGTCTGTAACCAGATGTAGGGTGAGGCAGAAGCCTATAGCTGAGCCTTTCTGTTGACTGCTTCATCTAGGTACCACATAAATCATTGGAGACAGACCTTAGTGAAGATGTTCATATATGTACCTTTTTGTCTCCTGTTCATTGTGCCAGGTAGTTTCTCATGCATTCTGCACATAGTTCTTCCAGGAAGCAAGGGAGTTACTGTCCCTCTGTTCCTTACAAGGCAGAAAAGGCTAGTGAGAGACATTGATTGGATGAATTTCTGTTCTATTACAACAGCTTCCTTCAGAATTTCAATGGATACCTTGTCCCTCTTTCCCTGTCTGTTATAGAATTCCACCCCCAGTCACTTCCTCTGTGAGCCTCATCTCTGAAGGTTTGACATATCTTCAGGCAACCAGGCCTTACTTGTTGAGATATAGTCATACTTGGGTAAAGGACTGCAAAGAGATGTTCCAATACATTACTTAGATTCCATACCATTGCTTAATGGTTGTTCTCTTTTTGCCTCAAGTTCTTCCCTCCCCCCCCATGACATCTTTCTTGCTTGTCATGAGAAATAAGCTCTTGGTACCCAAATTGCAGCTATCATTTATAAGTCAAAACCCTCTTTGTCTCTTGGGGTAAGTTTTCCTATTTAGACAATCATGCTTTCTTAGTTAACAGAGCTCAGTATTTCAGGGACAGGAAGTTCAAAGTACCTCAATAGGGTGGGTGACTTGTATTGGTTGGCTTTGTGTCAACTTGACACAAACTAGAGTTATCTGAAAGGAGGAAATCTCAATTGAGAAAAATGATTCCATATGATTGGGCTTTAGGCAAACATGTACTGTATTTTCATGATTGGTAATTGATGTGGGAGTACCCAGTCTTTTCAATGTGATTCAATTCCTGGACTGGTAGTCCTGGTCTCTAAAAAATGAAGACTGAGAAAGCCAGTAAGCAGTCTTCCATTGACTCTGCTTGAGTCCCTGACTCCAAGGTTCCTGCCGTGAGTTCCTTTCCTGAATCCCCTCAGTAATGGAGTGTACTGAGAACTGTAAACAGAAATAGACCAGTTCCTTCCTGTGTTTTAGCACAACTATAGCAACCCTAAGACACAGTGATGATAACTGGCAAACTAGTTTGCTAAGGTTATTGAATAAAAGTGCCAGAGAGATATACATTGAACAACAGGAAATAACTTTTTCATAGCTCTAGTGTAGCAGGAACAGAGGGGCCACCGCTATGTAAATGCTGGGGGCCGCACAGCTGCAAAAGTATCTCCTGCAGGAGGACCTAATTGAGGACTGCCTGAGAGAGCAAGAATTGCTGGCGCAGACAATACCAGCCAGTTGGGAACTGGGGAAACTGGGAAAACTGGGAAAGGGGATAACATTTGAAATGTAAATGAAGAAAATATCTTAAAAAAAAAATAAAGAGAGAGAGATGCTTTCTTGGGACCAATGAGGCTCAGGTGGAGGGTATGAAAGAATCTTGCAGCAGTGTTCAGATCCACTCCCTAACCACCACCTCCTGTCCCTCCCTCCAAACTTTCAGTTATCCGTTTCTGAAAGAATCCTGTTTCTATCTTCATGTTATAGGTGTGTGTGTTTATTAACCTGTGTCTTACATTATCTTCCCTGTGTATGTGTCTGTGCCCAAATTTCTGCTCTTTTGGAAAATATTACATTTAGGACTGTAGAGAAGGTTCACGGGTAAAGAGCACTTGTGGAGGCCTTGGGTTGAGTTCTCAACATTTACATTGCAGCTAACAGCTATTTGTAACGCCACCTCCAGAGGACCTGTCACCTTCTTCTGGCCTCCCTGTGCGGAGCATCCATATCATGAATAGATATGCATCCAAACAAAACATCCATACACATAAAATAAAAATAAATATTTTAAAAAATTATTTCTATTAAATCAAGTCTTGCCTAATGAACTGTTTTTAACTGAATTACTCTTCTAAAGATTCTAGCTCCCCATGCAGTCTCATTTGAAGTACTTGAGATGAGGATTTAAGCATAATTCATGACAGAGACACAATTCAGGAAGTCTTGAATGCTTCAGTCCTTTGGCTTTTAGTTTATAGTCTTCCTTCCCATTGTAGTCACAAACCAAACGGGAGCTGTGAAGCAGTTCAATGTATGGCATTCTGAAGGAAGTTTCTCCACCCTCAACCAATGTTTCTAAGCTGGTGTTTTAACTGTAGGAACTCAGTGTGTCCATGGCTTTAACTGCCAAATAAGTGAATTATACATTTGACAATGTGGAGATGAGGATCAAGTGTGTCCACAAATCTGGTTGATCCTCTGTAAGCTAGATCCAGGGCCAAGGCGCCATCCGTCATCTAGTCCTTGTTAGCTTTTATTCTTTCAACAGACATGGTGATAACAGTTCAGATTTCTAGATGATAATGTCAGTTAAACACCATAGGCCTGGAGTTTTCAAGTGTTTGCATTTTTTCCTTTTCCAACTGTACCATTATTTATGAATGGTTATAAGTATCTCTGGGAAAGGATTTAAGGACGTACTTGTGATGCACAGTTGATTTTTGCAGACCTTTTTTCTGTGGCTCATTTTCTCTTATTCAGTGGCTTTAGGTCATAAAACTAACTTGAGTTTATGAATAGGTCCAAAAATTATACAATTTTTATTGAGGTAACTTGCATTAATCTCACAGTAATTAGATGTCATTTTTTTTTATTTGTATAAAACCAAGTAGCACTCTTCTTCACTATCGGTCTGTTTTGCCTCTAAAGATTTTACTAACAATTTTACTTTCTAGTAACCATCTTCCTAACACTCTTGGGGATCAGAACTTACTGACTACTATGATGACCTTGCTAGTCCTTAAACTCCACAGTTTTTGCCTCTATAGATTTGCATTTCTCAAACACTTTGACATCACTCAGCTAGATTTGGTGACTGACTCTTTTACATCAACCCTAGCATATACAGTAGACAGACCTCTTAAGAATCTAGTGATGTTGCTACTTCTGCAATCAGAATACTTCCCATAATAATGATACATAATGTGCCTCCAGGTCCATTCCTTGGATTATAATCACTTAATGAGTTCCCCCCCCCATGTTATAAAATAGATCTAACCTACCATGACTAGTTTTCTGAGCCTTTAAATATTTTTTCCATCATCTACCTTAGCATTTCCACTCATTCAGTATGGGCCATTATCTTTTCTATGTTATTTGGAGTTGGTACCATTTTCTGGGTTCCTCACCATGGTGGAAATTTTTCCATTTTTGGATAACACTTGTAAATCAATAGATTCTGCCAAATTCAATTTGCCTTGCCTTTATAAGTCACCAGTATAACTCAGTTCTTTGTGTTACTCTCTGGGCTCCTACTGGTAAATACTGGCTCATTCCTGTGGCTTCTTTGCAATATAATTGCTTTCATTCCTTATCAGATTCAGCATTTTTTTTTAAAAGTCAAGGCTATGCTTCGATGTAATCTGAGTGACAGGCTTTTTTTTTTTTTTTTTTGTCAAAAGCATTTACAAATAGAGAACTAATTTTTCCTTCCCAACTCTTTCTCCACAAAAAAAGGAAAAACCTTACCAGAAAGGCACTATCCTCTCTCTCTCTCCTCCCCACTCCTATTTTTTCAACTTTTTTATTGGATATTTTCTTTATTTACATTTCAAATGTTATCCCCTTTTCAGTTTCCCCCCAGGAAGCCCCCTATCCCATTCTTCTCACCCTGCTCCTATGAAGGTGTTCCCCCACCCACCCAAGGACTAATTCTTACCAGGTTAAAAGAACATTTTAGTAAACTCACAGGATTCAGAGGTATTTGAGTTTCACCATTAAGTCTTTTTAAAAATAATTAATTTAAGTTAATTTTATGTGTATTGGTGTGAGGGTGTTTGATACCTTGGGACTGGAGTCATTGTTATATTCCTTTAAGCGTTGATTCTATCCTAGATCCTGGGTCTATCTAGTCTCAGGTTCTTGACCACACAGGAAACGTTAGGTATGGGTTTCAATCTCATGGAGTAGGCTTTAAGTCAAAACAGATCTTTGTTGATTATTTCTTCAAACTTTGTGCCACTATGGCAGCAGTGTGTCTTATAGGGAAGTCACCATTGTAGGATCTAAGATTTTGTAGCTGAGTTGGTGTTTACCTTTATCTTTTGGTAGCATGTAGAATGACTTCCAGTACCATGAACACTAGGGTCTTACTGTCAGTGTGTGGAGAGCAAGCAATAGTATTGGCAATAACCTGGGTTGTTTGGGGATTCCCATGGGACCCTTTTCACTAATGACTTGATTAGATGTAACCCATTACCAGAACTAGAAGCTTCATTTGGTGATCACAGATATTCATTTGGGGCTCTGTCTCTCCATTATTTGGAGATCTCATTTAGATCATCTTCACATATGTATATATTTTAGAAAGTATCTACTGTTTTAGATTACTATACTACTCCTCAAATAGTCTTTCTCTCCCTCCCTACATCCTCTCCCTTACTCACCTCTTCCCATCCCCCCTAGTTTGATTTTCATGTTCCAGTCCCCATTCCTCATCCATACAAAACTATCTCTTCTATTTCCCCTTCCTAGGGATATCCATCCCTCTCCCCTAGTTCCATGCTCTGCACCTAACTTCTGTAATTAGCTTGGTAATCATTGACTTAACAGTTAATATCTATCTATCTATCTATCTCTCTCTCTCTCTATCTATCTATCTATCTATCTATCTATATATATATTTATATTTATACCTTATTTGTCTTTCTGGGTTTCAGTTAACCTCACTAAAGATGATTTTTTTTCTAGTTCTATCCATGTGCCTGTGAATTTCACACAGTCTTTTGGAACAACTTAGTAAAATTTCATTGTGTAAATGCACTACATTTTTTATTCATTCATTTGTTTGTGGATATTTAAGTTCTTTTCAATTTCTGGCTATTATAAATAGAGCAGCTATGAATATGGTTGATCAAATGTCCATGTGGGAGAATGAGTCATCCTTAGGGTATATGCCCAAGAGTGCTATAGCTGGATCAATTCCCATGTTCTTAAGGAAACACCACACTGATTTCTACAGTGGTTGCATATGTTTGCACTCCTACCAGCAATGAATATCTGTTTCTCTTACTCCACATCTATGCCAGCGTGAGTTGTCATTTGTTTTATTGATCTTGGCCACTCTGACTGGTGTAAGATGAAATCTCAAAGTAGTTTTGATTTGCATTTCCCTGATGACTAAGACTGTTAACATTTCTTTAAGAGCTTCTCAGCCATTTGAATTTTATCTTTGGAGAATTCTCTGTTTAGACCTCTACTCCATTCCATATATTCTCATACATTGCATCCCGACTATAGTGTTCCCTCTCTCCATTCCTCCCAGTCAGCTCCCTCTAACCCTGCCTACCCTCTCTTCCGGATCTACTCCATTTCCCTTTAGAAAAAAAGCAGGCCTCCCAGGGATATCAACTGAACATGGCATAACAAGTTACAATAAAACTAGGCACAAACCCTCATATCAAGGCAACCAAGTACTTCATTTTAAAATTAGGTTATTTGCTTTCTTAATACCTTGTTTTTGTGCTCTTTATATATTTTGAATATTAGCTCTCTGTCAGATGTATAGTTGGTCATAATCTTATCATTCTGTAGGCTGCTACAGTGTCCTTTGACATAGACACGCTTTTCTGTTTCATGAGGTCCCATTTATTAATTGTTGATCTTACTGCTTGTGCTAACAGTATTCTTTTCAGAAAGTCTTTTCCTTTGCCAATAAGTTCAAGACTTTTTCTCACTTTCTCTTATACCAGATTCAGTGTATTTGGCCTTATAAATTCCTACTTATCACCCAGCAAACAACAACTCCAAAGGACCAATGTAGATTGTAGGGCCTTGGGCAACCTTGTGAAGTCAGGAACAAGGGTTTCTTTTCATAGTTGCCCCAGCTGAGCTGAAATAGACAGAATCTTTTACCCTCTCAACAAGTTTGCTCAGTTGCCACTTGATGGCAGCCTTGGGAAGAACATTCTTTTGGAATTGTTCCCTATAGTGGTGATCTCAGATCAGGTAGCTCTTTTCAGGTGAAGAACTCTAAAGAGGGTGACCACCAGAGGATATGTGTCAACTCTCCGACTACATTCTGGAAGACTTAATGAATAATGGTTATAGTTAGCAAACTTCTAACAATTGAAAGGTCCAGAGCAAAACTCAATGTTGACCAAATGAGACTTTATAACTAGCATAAAGTGCCCTGGGACTATCATCACTTTGAAAAGGATCTAGCTTGTGGTTTACATCCTCAACATGGAATTTTCTAATTTAAAACTCATATTATGCAAATAAGCAAGACTAGTATGGACTCTTTTACTTATACATAAAATAATAATCATAAATATTTACTTTTTAAAGAATGAAATAAAATCACATAATCATGAACACATGTCCATCTGGCTCATGGAGAGTATTCAGATATTGAAATGAATGGATGCATGAAGGAATCAATAGATGTGGTATTCTATAAATACTAGCTTTTAAAAAATCAAAATGCACTACATAATAGTTTTACATATTAACACATGTAAGATTTGAAATGCCCCTATGATTACTGTGGCTTTATAACTTTGAGATGAGGAACTAGTATGATTATATTGCCTATAATCAGATGAGCTGGACTGAGAGCTGAGAGTTTTGTTTTTCTCCTATGTCACCTGCTTTTCCTGCTCTCCGTGGAACCATACTGTGTATCCACCAGGTAGTAGATTTTCTGCCAGGCTTACCTCTTCAGAATAAGGCATTCATATTTCCTATAGTTGAGAATGGTGACAGTTTGACATTTACTAATAGTGTGTATAAAAATAGATGTTTTGTGTCCAATACTCTATTCATTCTCTCACCTTTTTCCTTCATAGAGACTTTTGAAAATGAAATATTCATCAGATGACTGAGAAAGAAGATTCCTCCACTTATCAAAATTTGATACCATCAGTAAGACAATGCTAAAATCAGTATCATACACCATACTTTACATACTTTTAAAGGGACACTTTCCTATGCTGCTGTAAGTGTCCTCTTCCTACTTTTCCATCATCTTCTACTAATGTTTACTGGTGTCTTGAATGGAATGTGTTGATGAACTTGAGCAGGACTCTTTCAAATAAAATCATCTTAAATCTATCAGTACACTCCATTCATGAAGCTCAAGTTCATTAAATGCCTTTTCAAGATACCTATTCATTTCAAGATACCCAAAGAACCAGTTAGGTGCTCTCTGTTTTTATTGGCCCTGTGTCCTTTTAAGAATAAACTTTCAAGAATGTAGGACCATGACAGGATGGCTAGTTTTGGTCAAAGCACTGGCTGGAAAGCCAGGAGACCCAACAGGTAGGTGTCCATTGCCTGTAAGGGACAGGCGTCTATTCCCAGAATCAAGGCTCCTAACAAGTGGCGTGGAACTCCATTAACTTGCACTGTTCAGTCACGGCAATGCAGCCCCTCCAAAAGAGCACAGGTAGAGAGCAAGACTACAAGCCTCAGGTCCTAGAGAGATTTACATACTATTGAGATGCCTGAAGGCCAGAGGGCAGAGCCAATTAAGCATTCTTCCCAGACACTCCCCCCCCCCCCCCCCCCCGCTCTCCCTCCCTATTTAACTCAGGTTTGCCCTGAGTTTCACGGGGGTACACATCCAGACTCAACCAGCATCCTTCATACCAATAAAGCCATTTTGAAAACCCAAGGACTTTCTCGTGTCATTGGGGCTGTGCTGTGAGGAACCGTAGAGAAGGCCTTTAATGAGCCACTGTAGCCACAGCTGCTGTGCCTAACTTCCAACCTGAAGGAACTTTCTGTATTTACAGCCACCCCACCACACAAGAATGTTTCTTTTCTCGACAAGGTAAAACTAGACTATGCTAAGCCTTGCCCTGGGCTCTTGCATTCACAGCCAGCCTCAGACCATCAGTTCATATCTGTATGATTAGGATGTTGAGTGCTTAAACCTTGACTGGTAAACGAATCTTTCACACCTCAAGGCTAAAATAACTAAGTATCAAGATTCTTGAATGAGCAGCAGTGTGAAAGCACACATACTTGGAAAGTGTGGGGAACTTCAAAAAGAGGAAATTTTTATTTTAGTTTTCTGGCACCAAAAAGGAGCCCTGTCAGTTATATAGCACACTACTTAAGAAGGAATGAGACCGAGATTGATTTTAAGAGTGGGTAATTATGACCTGGGAATCCTTGGGAGTACTCATCAGGCTCTTCATTTTCTCATGAGTGATAATTTTTTTTCTACCCAGCCAATATTGGATCATCACCTGGATGTCCTTGTTTCTTGTTATTGTGATAAAATACTATGATAAAAGCAGCTTATGGGGAAAAGGAGCTTATTATGGGTCACAGTTCAAGGGTATACTCCATCATGATGGGAAGTCACAGAACCAGGTGCTTAAAACAGCTGGTTATATGGTATCTAGAATAAGTAAGAAAAAAAGAATAGCAAATACTTCAGTTTTCTTTCTCCTTTTTATACAGTCCAGGAGGCAGTCAATGAACAGTGCTGCTACCTTCAGTGGGCACATCTTCCTACCTCGACTGATGCAATCAAGAAAATTTCCCACAGGCATGCCCAAAGACCCATCTTCCAGAAGGTTCTATATTCTGTCAAGGTAACAACACTAATCAACACAATGACAATCATAAAATTATCAATCATTGGCACCATCATGGCTAACCCCAGGATCATATATATGATATATATATATATATATATATATATATATATATATATATATATATATATTGTAATACTTCTTATTGAGTATCCTTCAAGCTTGTTTTCTACCAGATCCCTCAGCTAGACTATTTCAGAATTGTTCACTCTGGCAGTTAACTTCCCTCATTCATTAGAAATAATTGCTAATGTGTTCTTTTAAATATAGTGTATGGCTACTTTCTTCAGTTTTGACTCTCACACAATTATGTGTTTATATAATAGTCACCACAAAATCTAATTGCCTTTATCTTGAAGATAAATCTTGAATATGATTATGTATATGAAGATACTTATATATTCACAGATTGTATATCTAATCCATAAGTTGGACTTTAGCCTTAGCTCCTAGATTCCTCCGCTAAGTTTATGTGGTCATGCTTGCTTCTTACCAAAGTGAAAGGAGGCCATGTTATTCTCTTGCTCCAAATACTTCTGACTATACACAAAACAAAAACTGTATTTCTTGCTGTACCTAAGAAGCTGTACTTGATCTGAGTCCTTCTAAATTTTAAGGCTTACCTTTGCTTCCTCAAAAGACAAAGAAAAAAGTTCAGTTACTATGTATGAAAATCAAAAAAGATTTGCAAAGAAATCTTAATAATGTTTGCAGTTCTCATTATGTCCATTAAGTAGATGTTAAAAGAAGACACATTAAGATTATGAAAGTCATGGATTTATGCCCATATTGCAATCAGAAATACCAGAAAGATTCAGTCACTTTTATTTACTGGGCCTATCTCCCAAATCCTCTGACTAACTGGAGCACAAAACTTGGGAACATTATTACTGGGAAAAAATAGAATAATGAAACTTCTTAGAGAATAATGTCTACATCTTACAGCTGCATCTGATACAATTGCATCTGTGCCCATCAGCTCAGTAAACAGTGCCAGGTTCTTTTGAGTAATTGTAGCCAATAATAGGGGAGTTGGCAGCTATGGCTCCTGATGCAGATACTGGATATATGTGATTAATAAGACAGTAAAATTAATTAATAGACAGCAAAAGCCATTTATGACCTAAATATTTTATTTAGACTCCAAGTAATAAGAAATATGAGTGCATCGAATATTATAAGTATAAATATTGTTTCACCAAAATTGGTTTCAAGTATTTCTGTGTATATATATATGCTCATGCACATGCATATACATAAAATATGTACACATGAATATTTGCACAGGAAAATATGTATGGATATAAATATGTGCATATGATAATGCACTAATAAAAATGCATGTGCTTACAACATATACATATAGTCCCAGCTATGCAAAGTCATAAACACATGGAGACATATACAAGAAACACATATATTCATGTATATAAATACAGGCATATGCATATGTGGGGACCACTTCTGGAGTTAACTTTGACTGACTTTTTGCTTGTGATTAGTCATGAATGAGTCTGCTGACATCTGTCTTTGTTTTTAATTAAGACGTGTGTTATACCCTGACAAGTTCCTATGCTTATGCATACGTCCTTGAGAGACTGTCCTAGCCTGAAGGAAATGGTCTTAGTCAAACATAGATACTGTGTACCATAAACTAGTGCAAATGCCTAATATGCATCGCTAAAGTAGAGATAATGTAGGCAATGCCAAGCACATAAACATGATTTATTTTGCTTAATAAATGACTATATAGCACTTATTCTATAAGGAATAGTGATAGCTGACTTATAAGTATTAAATTATTCAGTTTTCTCCACAATATCAGAATTGAGACTATTATTGTTCCTACTCGACATAGGAGAAACTGAGGCACAGAAAGCTTAAGCTTGCCAAAAGTCTCAGAGATAATCTGTGAAAGGACAGAAATAAGCCTGGGCAAGTTAAGAGTCTATAGTTTTATCTATACCAGATTGCCTTTCCTTAATGAATTAACTGGGGTTTCTCCCCTATACATTTTTATGTATCCATCAGCCTCAAAAGAGAAATTCTTTGCCCCACACATTATTCTTAAGACAATGTTTTTGCTTCCAGAAAGACATAGCTTCCCACCTCTGAACTCTTGTGAGTTAGGAAGTCAAGTACTGCAACCTACTTCATCCATGATTCTGTTTTGAGGTTCTTGTGTGTGTGTGTGTGTGTCTATGGATGGAGGCAGCAAGCCCTGAAGAACTGCATTCCTTGTAAGAATTAATAGGATCATAACACACAGTGGTATGATTGCAAATAGAAAGACTGTTCTGTTCAAACAAATCTGTTTCTCTCTTCATGCCAAGAGCTGAGTGGGTAAACTTGCATTCAAATTGGCCTTGGTGCATAGAACATCATTTCTTCTGTGACAAACCCTTGGCTGTGGACAGCTCTTGTTAGTCCACAGTCCCTCCTAGTCTGCAAGCTCTGTAGGCAAATGTGACCATGCTCTGTGAGTTGTCAGGGGCATGCCATGTCTATGGGTGAGAGGATCGAAGAGAGGCAACTATCTCACAATCATAGATCATTTATTGTCTTCATTGAATGGCTCGCTCTTCTATAACTACTTCTTTATTAGTGCCTGTGGAAATTCAACTCTTTTCCTCCACATTTTTGTCCTATGGATAAAACTCGTCACCACACGATGAGTCCACGATTCTTTTTCCCATCTTTCTCCCATTCTTTCTTCCGTCTTTCTATCACATCATTAAAAACCCCACAAACATCATGCTGTTTCACATAATTATATAAATATAAACTTACAGAAATCTGGAATATCAGAGCTTCTAGATTATAAACATGATCTTTTTTTCATCATATACAAATGAGAAACCTGAAAGGCATAGCAGAGGAAGATTGCTTGGAAAATGTGAGCTTAAATGTGAAGGTTAGTAAAACTACCTTTGAGATTTGGCCTGTGTCCAAGTAAGTTTTATGACAATGAGCTTTGTCTCCCTGAGCTAAATGCTCTCTCTCTCTGTGTGTGTGTGTGTGTGTGTGTGTGTGTGTGTGTGTGTGTGTGTGTGTGTGCTAGACATTTAGGAAGTTAGAAGAATTATATTCAAAGAATTGTTCATGTAATTTAATGAGTGTTCTGGACTGGCAGGAAAATGATGCATAACCCTATTTTAGCTCTCCCATAGTATTATGTTCTTAAAGGCTCCTGATTTGTAGAAAACAGTGGTCAATTAACAGAGCCACATTTTTTCAATTTTGTTTCACTGTAATCATTGAGTGTAAGGATTGTTGGTTGCTTGCCCTCACTCTTGCTGGCAAATCCACCCAGAAGTTCTTCAGGAATCCCCCAGGTCTTCAAAGCCAGGTTGGAACTCCTGAGAAATCCAGCCTGATGGACTGAATAATTACCAGATTCTCAGCCTTTCCAGTGTGAGGTAGCCTTTGTTGAATTACCTGGATCACATTCTGTAAGTCAATCTAATAAACACCCTTTTAATATAGTCATTCATTCTGTCAATTATGTTCCTTTAGAGAACTCTGTATAGCATATTAAATTATTTTAAAGATGACTAAAATGACATACAGAGGTATATAACTTGCCTGGAGTCACCCTAGCAAGTATTTGCAGAACCAGCTTACATGTTCTAGCTTTGTTTGGCCATACAGTTCATTTATCAAACACTGAAATGTTTTGTACATGCTACTTTGCCACAGTATGACTCTCAGAAGGTCTACAAAGTTTACATGGACTTGCCTCTTCAGGATTTTGATTGCTGTCTACCTGTTTTCTTTGGGAGATCAGTCAGTAGCAACCAAGAGCAATGCTTTGGCTGGCAATCAGAATTTGCTGTAGACTCAGTGAAGTGGCAGGAGGTTTGGTTCTTACATTGACTGCAGCCTGCCTTTTAAAGCCTATTGTCCTGTAGTAACTCATAATTTCCCCTCAGGTCATCAGTTAGTAGGGAGTCTGATGAAATTGCCTTACAAATCCTCTGTACTGTAATGCCTTCACACAAAGGTACTGGAAATTTTATGCATTTGGTTTCTGAGAAACTGTTGCAATTCAAAAAAAGAAGCAGTTGATTTGCATTTTCATTTAATTCCAAAATGAGAGTAGGCAAATCTTGAACAGATGGCTGGCACATTAATGGCGAAACCTGTAGCATGCATGGGGCCTTTGAGGGACTATGGGAAGAAGTGTAGAGGTGGAATAAAAGCTCAGGGCTGTGAAGCTTTCATTCTTATTTGTACCATCCAGGATCCACTTCCTTTACTCTTTTAACCAGGTTAAAGAAGAGAGAGGAAAAAAGATTTTTGCATTCTTACTATATGTATCTTATACTGAGAATCTTCTACTGGATTATTTCTTTGGAGCTGTTGCAAGTGCTGAATTATTACAATGACCTTGAGAGTCGTAGGCATAGTTTTATTGTCATAATTCCCATTTTCTACATTCAGAGACAGCCCCAGACCAATAATGCAACTTTCTCAGATCACACAATTAGGACGTTGCAAATTTAGCACTAGGAATCTGAGTGCTATGGCTGTAGCACATAACTCAGAAGAACATCTGACCTCAGAGAGAAGCTGGGTTGGCTGCCAAATTGTTTTCCTGTAGAATCTTCACAGGACAGGCTAGCTGTTCTTTGACCTGATTACTACACTCGAAAAACTGGAGTGTGGTATATGAACTTTATGCTATATGTGAGGTTGTCTGTTTGTCTGTTATTATCACACATGATAACCTCAACACAACTGCATCCCAGAGCTATCAAGAGCAAGAATGTTCAACAAGTAGCAAAGAAATACTTTTGATTTGTGACTTTACTCTTGCAAAATTTAAAATTGATCATTTTGTAGTCAAATGTTTTTTTCCCGTGTCGATTCTTGTGTGTATCAGATAACCCATTTGTTTAAATGAAAGAAAGCAAATGCAGCACTTGACTTATGCCATATTCCTTAAAGGATGTGAACAGGCCTTCATAAGCATCCTTGATCTCCATCCAAGGTTTGGATGTGGTTATCTGCATCTGTTTCAGTCAGCTGCTGGGTAGAGTCTCTCAGAGGACAGTTATGCTAAGCTCCTGTCTGTAAGAATAAGAGAGTGTCATTAATAGTGTCAGAGATTGGTCCTTGCCCATGGGATGAGTCTCAAGTTTGGACAGTTATTGATTGGCCATTCCTTCAGTGTCTGCTCCTTCTTTGTCCCTGCATTTCTTTTAGAGAGGACAACTATTAGATTAAAAGTTTTTGTGGGTTGGTTGTGTCTTTATCCTCTCACTAGGGATCATGTCTGGCTACAGGGGATGGCTTTTTCAGGTTCTGTGAGGATAGGAACTCCACAGGAAGACCAACAGAGTCAACTAAACTGGACACCTGGGAGCTCTCAGAGACTGAGCCACCAACCAAAAAGCATATATGGACTGGACCAAGGCCTGTGGCACATATATTCCAGATGTGTAGCTCAGTCTCCATGTGGATCCCCCCAACAACTGGAGCAGGGGCTGTCCCTAAAGCTGAGCTGTAACCTGACTGTGATATCTGTTCCCCAACAGAGCTGCCTTGTCTGGCCTCAGTGGAAGAAGATTTGCCTAATCCTGCAGAGATTTGATATGCTAGGATGGGGGAATACCCAGGGGGGTCCCCACCATCTCAGAGGAGAAGAAAAAGGGGAATGGGAGAGGGACTCTGTGACAAGAGGACCAGGAGGGGATAGCATTTGGGGTGTAAATAAATAAACAAATAAATTAAGAAAAAATGAGTGTGAACAGGTTTATTTGCCAGTAGTATGCATGTAGTATAATGAAATGCTTTCTGAACCAGTTTCAAGGTAATGTTAATGTCTAAAAGTATATGAACCTGTAGACTAAGGATCCAGGATTTTCTATATTCATACTAACTGATAGAATGACTTCAAATGCAACCCCAAGAATTTCATACTCCTCAAGCTGAAATTGCACTGCAAAGGTAAAGCAGGTGGCAAGGAAATTTTTGTTTCCCTACATTATAAGGAAAGGGTTCAGAAGTGGTTTAAAATATTACAAATCTGTTATTTTTAGAAGAACACAAACTCGTATTCATTCTTAGTTTAGAAGGCTGATCAAAATAAATTAAATAAATAAATTGCAGTGGTTTCTGCTTAAATTAGGTCTTTCTCGGTTTCCATGGCATCCAATCTGTTAGCACCAACATTCTAGCCAGGAGCTACACTCAGCCTTTAGAATGGCAACGTTTGCTATAAGGTTTATAGGGCACATCAGGACTCAATTAATTTCTTATGCTCCAAAATGAAAAGCAAGGATTTGTGGGACCTCATCAGTGATGCTGATTTGATATCTGGATTCAGTGTATTGTCATAGCCTTTCCATGACTTTGTAGCTAACTGGGGCTTGGTACAGACATTCATCTCTAGCTATGCATTGTAAAGCAGTTACTGCAGGTAACACTAATAGGCTTACCCTCAAAAAATGTCACCTGGTGAAGCCATGCCAAGATAGAAAATGTAGAAAGTGCACAATTCAGAAACCCCCCATCTGTACTCTGGCAGCATCTGGAAGACTTATGGGTCTTTTCAGGTGTAAGTGTGTCTATTCTAAATTCTCACATGGATAGACAAACAAGCAAACTATACCCTTGTAGGTCTTTCCTAGATTTCAAATAAAATAGAATTACATAGATAGGAACATTTTGTTCACAGAAACTAACAGACCACCACAACTAGACAGTAAGATCCCATTTTATTTTTTTGTGAAAGCAGATATTCTGGATTCAAGACACAGAAAAACCAAGCTGAAACTGAGCTGCAACCTTTCTCCTTTCTGGCTTAGTTCTCACAGAGCCAGAAGGTACCACACAGGCTGCTTGGAAGAAAAGTCATCAATAGTCACACCCAGCTGTAGATACTCCATACTACATCACTGAACTGCCGTGTCGGGCCTAACACGAGGTCTAATCTCCATTCCACCTTCACCCTTCAGTCACGTACATTGCCTGACAACATATAGCCAATGGCACAACAGTGGCATGGATTTCTGTGGTAACCAAGGGCACAGGCCCTGTGGAGTATTCTATTCTATTACTGCCATTTTTTTTTCAAATGAACATGGAGTTAAACTGCTATATACATATTGACATTTCTAAGCATAGAGTAGTGTTGCTGTTAGACTTCCTAAGAGAAGCTTCTTGTGGTAGTAGGCAACAGGTAATGCAAAGACTTATAACTGGTCAAAATTCTGAGACTAAGTGACTATTTAATCCTCAGGGCATCTATATCACTCCTTCCAAGGTTCAGGACATTACAGAAGGTGGAGCAGAATAAATGTGAGAACCAATGAGAGCAAAAAGTACAGTGGAGCTCTGTTTCCTAGATATGACATGATTATGTTCATCATGGACATACAGTCTTTGCGGCTGCTTGCACAAGGCCTGAAAAGAAAAAGAAAGGAAGGGTGTTAGCTTAGGAGGTGGGCTAGCTGAGAAGAAGAAGGCAATTGCGGTGAATGTGAAGAGGATGAGAGGGAGCGTTCAGAAGGTTGGAGCTGGAAGCTTGAGAGTTTAAGGTTAGCCTGCTCTGTATGGCAGGTGTCAAGCAAGCCTGAGCTGCACAGTGATGCCCTGTTTAAACAAAATGTAATGTTCCATTTACGTATTTAAGCCCTACATTTTGCTAAATGACTCCAGATTCTCAAAGTTTATTTATAGAAGTTTTTATGTTTTAAATCAGGTGGTATCTTTTCTTAAATTATGTCTTCAATTCAATTCCGGTTTTAAGTTTTCTATGATTTAGGGGCTGGAGAGATGACTCAGTCAGTAAATTTCCTGCTATGCAAACATGAGTACCTGTGTTTGGGTATAATTAATTCATATTTTAAGAATCCAGGCATGGGAACTCTCTCTCTCTCTCTCTCTCTCTCTCTCTCTCTCTCTCTCTCTCTGTGTGTGTGTGTTTGATTGTTGAAGACAATGAAGACAAGTGATCACTCGATTTCATTAAGGATTCAGTAGCTAATTAGCAAGTACTAGATTCAGTAAGCTATCCTGTCCCTAACAACATGGTGGAGGAAAATATCTGATATTCACCTCTGATATCTATGTAATACACATGTGAACCATACACATATGTGTACATACATTCCCAGTAACCTAATACCTTTCCCCACCCAAAACAAGTTTTCTGTGTTTTAACCAGGTTGTAATTGGAAATCCTTCAGGAGATAAATTTAGATAGTTCTTTTTGCTCAGTGTCCTTGTACTTGTTTGTTGTGTTTGTTTTTAAGATATGGCCTTCTTCTATAGATAGCCCCAGCTGACCTCAAACTCACTATGTAGGCCTTGAACTCAGAGTGATCATTCTGCCTCTGCCTCCTAAGTCCTAGGGTTATGGATAAGTACCACCAGCCTCATCCTTAGTTCAGCTTCCTTGTCTTTAAATGGAAAAGACTGTGTAAGAATAGAGCATCTTAATTTGAGCTTTCTGGGTGGGTTTTGTCTTAGGGTCTTTATTGCTGTGCTAAAACACACTTTTGACCAAAAGAAACTTGGGGATGGAAGGATTATTTCAGTTCATAGTTCTTCATCACGGACCATAGTCCATGATTGAAGAAAGTCAGGGTAAGAACTCAAAGCAGAATGGTGGACATAGGAACTGATTGAGAAGCCATGGAAGAGTGCTGTCCACTGGCTTGATCCTCATAGTGTGCTTTAGTTTCTTTCTTACAACACCTAGGACCACCAGGCCAGGAGTGGCATCCTCAGAGTAAACTGAGCTCTCCAACATTAATCATCAATCAAGAAGAGGCAACATATATTTGCCCATAGGCTAGTCTAGTATGAAAATTATTTCCTTGAAGTTCCCACTGCCAAAATGACTCTAGTTTGTGTCAAGTTGACATAAATCTAGCCAGGACAGTCTTCGAAAAGGATGAATCCCTAAGAAATTATGTAAAATTATATGTATAAATATAAATGTGATTTGTTCCAAAGAAAAAGTGTATTTTTATGAAATTCTCAAATGTTCATACAGGCACTGAAAACGAAATTATTAATTTCATCTGTATTTAAATTTCCATATAACTCTAAAGTTCACAATGATTTGCTAGGAAGTTTTATTACAGTTTTTTCTTGTTTGACAGGATGGCAATAGAGAACTCAATCGGTAACCCAGTGATGGCTGTATTTTATTTGCAAGTATTAAGTGTAATTGAAAATCTAGCTATGGAATGAAATAAGTTAATGTGTGATTTTAAGTTAGTCACAGCAATAGTAATACAAACCAGTAATCAACAAGCCTGAAGAATAATTTTGTGTCAGGATAGAAATACTTCTTTAAGAACAATCTGTTGCCAGTTTTATTATTGTACTACTCATCCATTTATTATTCTTGCATAACCAGTTGTCCCATGAGCTTTGAGAGAAGTTACCCAAATAGAGAACAAACATGTGAGGGAGACAAAATGAGAATGGAACTGTCTATGATTGCAACTAGGTCAAATCTATTAATATGTGATATTTATGTCTCCACATGGTTGAAACTGCAAATCCTTTTGCATAACATTTTTCTCACTTTGATAGAAAATTACCCTCTTAAATAGTTCAAAACCACCATTTTAATTTTTACCACCCTTAAAATTTCATTTTTAAATAGAGCACAATGTTATCATGCCGAAATGGGATGTCACCAGATTATATCATTTTGCCTGGTGTGAAACTCTTCCCTTAGAGTTAATTTCACTGTTGCACATCAGAAAGGTTTTTGTGAACTTGGGGGATTAGAGGACAGAGCTAATGAGGACAAGGTCATGAGTTCAGTCTCTGTATGGCCATTAACTTAGTTACATTCTGTGGCTAAAGACTGTCTCTTAATCTCAGCAAAAAGATTATTGAAGTCAAGGCAATAAACAAAAGAGAATGGAGCTGACTCAGTATAAATCCATCAAGTCTTATGACTGGAGAGACAGCTCAAGAATATTTATCATAGAATTTCCTAATGTAACGTTTGGAAAGAACCCCAGGATTCTTTTCATTTTTTCTTCATCTGTTGGACTGTTATTTTGTCAGTGGACTATCAAGTCTTCTTTTGAATACTTTCTGAAACAGGGAACTCATTGTCTTTCAGAGCCACCACAGTTCTTTCTAGAATATTTCTATTAAATTTTGAATAGATGAACTAGAATTGATCACCATTTTACTGGCCGGTTTTGTATGTCAACTTGACAGAAACTGGAGTAATCACAGAGAAAGGAGCTTCAGTTGAAGAAATACTGCCATGAGACCCAGCTGTAAGGCATTTTCTTAATTAGTGATCAAGTGGGGGGGGTTCATTGTGTGTGGTACCATCCCTGGGATAGTAGTCTTGTGTTTTATTAGAAAGCCAACTAAGCAAGCCAGGGGAAACAAGGCAGTAAGTAACATCCCTTCTGATGGATTCTGCATCAGCTCCTGCTTCCTGATCTGCTTGAGTTCCAGTCCTGACTTCCTTTGGTGATGAACAGCAATTCAGAAGTGTAAGCTGAATAAAACCTTTGCTCCCCTACTTGCTTCTTGGTCATGATGTTTGTGCAGGGATAGAAACCCTGACTAAGATAACCAGTCTATAGTGTAGTCCTAGCCTTTTCTTCTGGGAACCAGAGAATATATAAACTCTTAATTGAAAATAGCAACTCAGGGCTGGAGAAATGCCTCTGTGTTTAAGATCGTGTACTGCTTTTACACAGGACCCAAGTTCATTTCCTAGCTCCTAGCACCCATGTTTGGTGGTTGACAACAGCATGTAACTCTAGTTTCAGGGGGATCCAATATATCTGGTCTCTAAAGGTATCTGCATTTCTGTGAACATAGGGACACACACACAATTGAAAAACACAATCCTCTTTAAGAAATAAAATAGAAACTGGGATAAAATAAAAGCTTATAGTTTTGCCTCTGCTTGCCAACTCTTAATACTCTTGTGGGCAGAGAGAATCCTTACTTAGAGATCATGGAAGCAACAATTTAATTAGAGATTAGAATTACTTTTTCTTTAAAGAATGTGGAGTATAGCATTTCAGGAAGAGGTTTGGATTCCTTCCAGTTCTGGAGGCCTATTTCATGGATAACATACCTAGGAGAGAAAAGCAGGACCACAAGAATGTACCTATCAACCCATAGCCTGCAAAGAATGATAAAATGGGGCATTGCCTGTAAATTGAAAATATAGTTATTGAGGATGTTCTTTGTGTTAGGTGTTAGGATAACAACGAGCTAAACAAATTAGGTTAACTGAGGGATGAAACAGTAAACAACCACACAAAATAACAAATAATTTCAAATCATTATTAATGATTCAAATCTAAAGTTATATATTATTGGAAAAGGGATATACATTCTAGACCAGGAAAACAACATGCAGCAAGGCTCTGTAAGCCAGATAAACACTTTTCTCCCTGTCTTCCCTAAGGTTTTTATTGCTGTGATGAAACAAAATGACCAAAAACAACTTGGGGAGGTAAGGGTTTGTTTCACTTATTTCTCTTTATCATAGTTCATCCTTGAAGGCAGTGATGGCAGGTACTAAAAAAGGGCCACAACTTAAATGCAGGAACTGATGAGGAGGCCATAGAGGATTGCTGCTTACTGGCTTAGTCTCCATGGTTTTCTCAGCCTACATTGTTATAGATTTCAGGATCATTAACTAGCCCGGGGGGGGGGGTTAAACCAATCACAATGGACTGGGTCCTCCCATATCAATCTCTAATTAAGAAAAGAGCATACAGGCTTGCCTGTAGCCGGATTTTATTGAGGCATCTTTTCAATGGAGGTTCCTCAGATGGCTCTAGTTGTATAAAGTTGACATAAAACTAGTTGCTTTTGGTCATGGTATTCATAAAGTCACCAGAAAGCAAACTAGAACAGAGCCCATGGGAAGGAAGTATGGGAGAACTGTGGAATATCCAAAAACCCAAAGAATCATTGTGTTTAACAATTAGAAGTAAAGAGTGCTATGATACAAGATGAAGGCTGTATTAGGACTCATTCCTGGAAGATCAGAAGTCTGTGGTCAAACTCATTGTTGAGTGCACAAGAAACTCAGGAAAAATGACTAATTGAGGTACTTAAGGCATACCGAAGTGTCTGCTGGCCTCCAGGCTGACTCAGTACCTGTGTTTCCTCAGCTCTTTTCACCAGACCCCTATCCTAAACGTCTGCTTATGGACTTCCCTTCTTCCAGCTACTAATTCCTATCCCTGCTTTTTGTCCACATGCTCTTTAGATCTGCTTGTCCCTTCTTTCTTGGTCCTCTGTCTCTTACCACCCCTCTCTCTGTCTCCTTTGCCCACATATTTGTCTCTTCTTCTCATTCTCATCTCCCTCCCTTCTATCACAATCCTGTTCATATTTAATCTACCACTTTCTCTTCCTGCTCTTCCAGATGTCTCTGGATGTACTATTCCTCATATCTACAATAAAAACCTTCTCCTCAAACATATGTTGGAGTGGCCATGTTCTTCTTTCATTTACTCATGTGACTTTGTGTTCTTCAGGGCCCATCTCCCCCTAAAATCTGTGTTTTAAAATATTGCTTAAGTTATGCTAGTCCTTCAGTTCTTGCATTGCTCCTATGCCCACAGATATGTTTTTCCAGCCCTCTTGGAACTTTGGCTTCTAGGAAATGAGAATGAAAGGCTTTTAATGTATGTAAAGCAACTTCTAATTACCAAGAAAAGCATACATCTTTTCTATGTGTTTAATAACCCTTCATTGTGACATGTGAAACAATGCCATTTCCGTTGTCTTATAGAAGAAGCACTTTGGACTCAAACTTTCAGATCAATCGGTCTAAGGTCATATAGTGAAATTTAATGAGCCTACACAAAATATCAATTGAAGATGATTCCAGAGAGTCTGTTCATTTTTACCATACAAGTTACTCATTATCTTAGTAAGGGTTTCTGTTGCTGTGAGAAGACACCATGACAACTCTTAGAAAAGAAAACATTTAATAAACAGGAGTCTAAATCAGCCAAATCACAAGCTCTGGGTTCATTAAGAGATCTTGCCTCTGTAGATTAGTCAGAATGCTTGAGAAAGATGCCTGGCATTAATCTCTTCAGCTTCTTTGGCAGTATCCTTACCAAATTCCTATTATTTAAAGCATGCTGATCCTGTAAGATAAAGGACTGGACTGAAGCTTCCCACATGCTGATCTTACTGGGAAGTACACAGGATTGGAACCTCTGTTATCAGTTTCATCGGGCATGGAATAGCAGGAGTGAGCAACAGGTATGACTAAATCTGGGGTGTTCTTTCTCCAAGCCCCTAACTCCAGTGTGTGTGTGTGTGTGTGTGTGTGTGTGTGTGTGTGTGCGCGCGCGCATTTACAGATGCTAATCTCATTGGGTAAAAGAGCAAGGCTGTAACCTCTTTCCTTGTTCTCAAAATGCAAGGGAGTAAGGTTAAAAACAATGATGCACAGATATCCACAGGTAATGGTGTAGTGGCCAGGCAGGATTCACATGTACACTGATCTCACTTCTCACTGGTTGATGGACAGAGCACCATGATTTAGTTGAAAGTATTTTGTATGATTTTAGAATGAAATTCTTCTTCTATGACCATGATTCTTAGGTTTAGTCTTTTTGAACATCTTTTTGTACATTTAGTCTTTTTGTACATTTCTCCTGTACATCTTGAAATTATTGCTTATTATTTATAGTTTATCTTTGTCTTTGAGTGCTCCAGTTCCTCTACTGTGTTTTTACTCTCTGATAGACTGCCTTATCCTTGACCTATTCTGTTGGTAAGGCTTTTCACAGAAATTCTAAATTGACTTATCTTCATTTCCAGTATTTCCATTTGTTTTTTTCACCATTTATATCTCTTTATTGAATTTCTTTTTTATATTCTGCATTGACATTTTATTTAATTTAGTCTTTTATATTCTTTTGGTATTTCTTCATGAATTTGTGTCTTATTCAGTTTCTTTGAGCATAATTATAGTCACTCTTTTGTGTTCTTTGTCTGTGATTTCATTTAATTCACTTCCAAAGGAGATAGTGTGAGATGTTATTATTGGAGCATTTATGACATCTTGTTTTTTTACATGTTACTTATGTTTTTTTATAATGAGATTTGTACATCTAAAGATAGGTTGTTCATTGAATTTAATATATTTAAAATTTTAGATTACAGAAATTATTTCAGAAAGAGTTTTAGCAATGTTCAAGGGGGACTATGCTGTTGTAGGACAGAGTGCTATTTCCTTTAGTTAGGTTGGTGACCTGAATACCAGTCTTCTACTCTCCTGAAATTAGAACACATTCTTTAAAAACCATTGTTGGGCATAGTTTGGAGAGGAGGTCCTTGGTCCTGTGAAGGCTGGATGCCCCAGTGTGGGAGAATTTGAGGGCAGAGAGGTGGGAGTGGGTGGGTTCAGGCACATCCTCATAGAAGCAGGAGGATGAGGGATGGAATAGGGGGTTTCTGGTTAGGGGGGGAATGGGGAAAAGGCATAACATCTTAAATGTAAATAAAATTTCCAATAAAAACATCACTATGAAAAGGTAAAAACATTATTAAAGTACAGTAATAAATAGTCAAATAAAATAAAATAAAATAAAATAAAAATCTGTCCTCAGGTGTCAGCCATCTTAGGAACTAAAGGGTAATGACAGTGCTATGCTCATGAATACATAGGTTGCTGTTGATATGAATGGAAAGGAAAAATAAAAAGGAAAGAAAAGAATTCAGGTTATTTCTACTGTTTAATATTGAGTAATTAAAGAAAATGGGGGGGAAGAGAAATGTATCAAGAGGGGTCTGTAAGAGCAAACGTTTGGTGAGGCCATTTTGCCTGAAAGTGGACCAAAAGGAGAGATACAGAATCAAGTAATGTAGTGCATTCTCAGTGACAGTAAGTATCCTAAGTTAGTAAACTAAGAAAATGTTGACAGGCATGGCTGGTAATACATTATACAGCAGGAAAAGTACCTGTAACAGAGAATTGTAAAAGGATGGCAAGATATGCAACATAAAATTTTGTTTATTTATACACATAAAAAATACCCATTGATCATTAACAGCTATACAAGGCATGAGTTGAGATCACACATAATACCAGCTGCCCCAGTGGGGTTTGTATCAGAAGGCTTCAATGCAAGCAATGAACTAACATAGGTGTTACAGTTTGATTGCTATCATTAATGTTAATATTAAATGGAGCAATAGGACCAATGGTGTTGTTTCCAGTGGACAGAGAAGATGTTTCTTAGGTAGTTAGATCTAAGTGATTAGAAGAAAAGTTTTACTCTGCATTTCTGGCAAAGGGAAGAACAAATACAAGATAACAGCTAAGGGCAGGGTATTGTCCTAGTTTGCTTTTCTATTGCTGTGAGAAAACACTATGCCTGAAACATAGTGTTTTTGTGGAGGAAGGGGTTTATTTCATCCTACAGTTCACATTCTACAGTAAAGTGAAACTAAGGCAGAAACTCAAGCAGGGCAGGACTCTGAAGGCAGAAATTGAAACAGAGGCCATGAAGAGATGTTACCTTCTAGCTTTCTCAGATTGCTTTCTTCTACAGCTCAGGACCACTTGCTGAGAGGTGGCACTTTTTACATCAACCATTTATCAGGAAACACCCCACAACCTACAGGCCAATCTGATGGAAGATTTGTTTCAGTTGAGGTTCTTGCTTTCCAAATGACCTGAATTTGTGTCAAGTTAACAAAACAGCTAAGAAGCACAGGGGTGTTTGTTGCAGGTGTGAGAAGATTGGTACCCTGGTGCTACAGAATGGGCCAATCGGGAAATAGTAATGAGAAAAGTAAGAAGAGGTTCAGTTTAAGAGGCTAACAGAGGTCAGGTCATGAGAGTCCCTCAGGTTATATTTAGGAATTAGTATTTTATAGTTTAGTCTAGGTAATTCTACTAGTGTGTCTTAGAGCAAGATTATGACCTGGCCACTTCTTGAAGAAGGAAATGTAGCAGATCAACAATGATACTGAAAACAGTAATAGGCACTTATAAGTTATGCCAACATTTGCTGTCTTTCAAATTTCCTGCCCACAAAGCACCATTTGTCGTATAGACACAGTTTTTATATGTCAGTTTAAAAAGGCAATACTGTGCCTTAGATAGGCCCATCAGGAAACAGATTTCTTTTCATCTTGGCTGCTCATACTCTCACTGTCTCTATCAGTGCAACAGTTCTAGTAGGATGGAGCAAGATATAAAACCATCAACTTTGCTATTATAGGTAGCTGAATTGATTAGGAGTGTATCAGAAAGAAACTCTACACTCCCGTGAATAGGAGAAAGAGTTGGTCTTGGTGACAAATGAGTAGAGGAAGGAAAACATCACAGTTTGACTGTGATCTTTATTGGTAAGCAATATTCTGAAAGACTGATCTCAAGTTAAACAGGAAAATCTGAACGACGAGATGGCTGTGATAGGCCTTGGTAAATATCTACATATTTCTGGAGGCCAAGGTTGTGCATTGCTGCAGGTACACTAAGAAGAAACAAAAGAAGGCCTTAGCTGCCTACAGATGGGGAACATGATGAGGACAAGGAGAAAGTTAAAGCTGGAATCCAGCAGCAGATAGAAACAGATGCAGAGACCCACAGCCAAACATTAGGTGGAGCTTGGGGAGTTTTGTGGAAGAGATGGGGGAAGGACTCAAGAACCCAAAGAGGATAGGGACTCCACAGGAAAAACAGAGAGCCAATCAACTTGGACCCTTAGTTGTTCCTAGAGACTGAACCACCAACCAAAGAGCAAGTATGGGCTGGAGCTAGGCCTTCCCACACAGATGTAGCAGATGTGTAGCTTGGTCTTCATTCATGTTTCCCAACAACTGGGAGGTGGAGGCTGTCCCTGACTCTGTTGCCTGCCTGTGGATCCTGTTCCCCTAACTGGACTGCCTTGTCTGGCCTCACAGTGAGAAGATATGCCTAGTCCTGCAGCGATTTGATGTGCCAGTGTGGATTGGTACCCAGGGGAACCTACCCCTTCTCAGAGTAGAAGAGGAGGGGGTTGAAGAGCGGGTTCTGTGAGGTGTGGGCTATAATAGGGATGTAAATGAAAAAATGAATTAATTAATGGGAAAAAGAAACCAAGTAGGTGGAAATATTCTAAAACTAGACTGTCTTTATGTTTACCTTTACTAAAATCATTTTTACTGGTAACATGGTTGAATTTTTATTAGTTCTATTGTATTTCAATAAAGATATTAAAATAAGTATTTTATGGGTTGCCAAAGGTCCAGTCTTCAAGGCCCAGACTTCAGCTGTGTTCACATGAACAAAACACTATCATTCCTTACTAAGTGAATCAACAAGGGCAAGAAGAACTGCAAAAAGAAGCTGTTCAAAAGTAAGCAGCTTGATATTGGACATCTCTTATTCTCCTAGTTAAGATAGACTTTACTCCTCCCAAGAGCAATTTGAAACATCTCTTAGAAGGATCTCTATATGACTTCCCCTCACTAGAACACTTTGTATCCTAACAATGACATTTCCAAGTTCCATCAGTGCTAGAAATTAAAGGCAGCACACGGCACCAGCTAAAAGAAGCTGGCCAAAATAACATCATTAAGCCTCTCAATACAAACTGCATTGCAGCTATAGCCCACAAAATGGCACATCTATATCATGTCTTTATTCTGAAGGCTTAGGAATCTATGTGAACAAGGAACAGAAACATTTTAAGAGCCAGAGAGAGGATTACTTCAAGGAAAGTGTTTTCCAGACACAACAGGGCAGATGTACATAGCAATCAGTAAGAGAGCATCCATAAGACCCATGAAAGCTAAAGCTGGACAAAATCTTATCATGGAAGATGGGAGGTAGGCACTAGGTATCACAACTAGACAAGAGGCCATTAAAATTGATTGCTGCTGGTGAGGGAAAGTCATTTTGTTTAAAGTTGTGACACATTGTATATTAACCAGTCTCCAGGAGTAGTTGGCCAAACCAAAGCAGACTGTTTTGTTTGTTTTAAAGAAAGAACAATAACATGACGTTGCTTAGGTAGGGATGTGTAGGGAGATTGGCTGAGTTTGGAGAGGAGGCTAAATATGATCAAAAATATTGAAAAACATTCTCAAAGAAAAAAATAATTCTATTGATAAAAAATTAGGTCAAGACCTGCATGCTAGACTAAAAGAATGTGAAAGCTTGTTGGAAAAATACAGCCTTCAGAGTGTTCTAACATATGGACACAATGTCCAAGATAAATTTAAAAGCCATAATAACAAGAAAATTATAACTTGAATGAAGAAAAAAAATCAATTGTTGCTGTCACTGAAATAAATCTTATGTTGGAATTATCTGACAAGGATTTAAAAGCGTTTATCACAAAGATGCTTCTGCAATCAATTATACATTCTCTTGAAATAATTGAAAAAAATAGAATATAGGAAAACAAGTCACAAACGGAAGCAAATGAAAATTATACAATTGAAAAATACAACAACGGAAGTAAATGACTTGCTGAATGGGCTTAATAGGAGAGTAGAGATGACAGGGGACATAAATTTGAGGACAGAATAATAAAAGCTTACCCAGTTTGAACAGCAGTGAGAGAATAAGCTGAAAAGAAATAGAGCATAAGTGACCTATAGAATAATTACAAAATGTTTCAACGTTTATGTAACCAGTTTTCAGAAGGATAGAATTTTGAGTATAGGAGGCTGACTGAAACAATATTTGGAGTATAAAGCCTTTAGGCCCAAGAGTCTGAGCGATATATACAGAGTCCAAGAGAAATGGCACCATAAAACACATTATAATTCTGTAAAATTGAACACACAAAAAATCTTGAAAGCAGTCTGAAAAATATGACACTATCCTAATACCCAGTTCAACATTTTGTTGACTAACCAGAGCCTCTGTCATCTCTTCTAACTAAAACACTTACTTTTGATCCTGGCTTTTTTTTTTTTTTTTTTTTTTTTTTTTTTGGCTTTAGAATGAATGTCAGCTGAAAACCATCTACTCAGATCTTTTCTCTCAAAGTAAATAGCCAGGATTGGCTATGAGACTATAGGTCTTCAACCCCGTCAGAAATCCAGAATGACTGAGTTAACTGAAATTTTGGGAAGCAGTAAACATAGCTTCTAAAACTTAGCCAATTAATAGAGACCGCTGAACACCTGAAAAGCCCCTATACTATCGAACGTTAGAGCATCAAATCTTCAGCCTTCTGGCCCAGAGTCATCTGACAGACCTTAGTGATGCAGGATTATTAAGGGCTGGTTACTGGTACAATTAGGAATAAGTATGCTCTAACTGTATTTTGAGAGAAAAGTTTTACTTTAACAGGAAGAGTGATATGTAGGAGGAGCTAAGTGGGAAGGAGTATTGAGAGGAAGAGATGGAGTAAGGAGAGAAGATGAAGGAGAGGAGAAGCTAGGTGATGAGAGAGAGAAAGAGAGAGGGGGCATGGAGGCAGATGTTCACAGGTCTCCACCAGTCAAAGATAGTTTTTATATCTAGGTTGGGTATTGGGTTACGCTTCTGATTGAGCATTACCAAACTTATAAATCCTTGATTAACATTTTAAAAAATTGTATAAAAGCAAAAAGGAAAGGGGGGACATAAGACAGGGGTTTTCTAGGGAGGGGAAATGGGGAAAGGGGATGGCATCTTAAATGTAAATAAAATATTAAATAAAAGTAAAAAATATGACACTATCATATATTGATAAAATCAATTTGAAATTTTCACTAAGCAAACAAAGGAAAATGTGCATTAGAAAATAATAGATTGTCTATTGTTGAAACAAAACTGTCATCTAAAATTTGTATATCTATTAAGAATTAAGAAAACCAGAATCTTTATTTTAGAAATATTTTATTTTTCATGTATACAAATGGTTTCCCTGCACAAGTGCACTGTGTGTGTGCAGAGCCCTAGGAGGACAGAGGGTAGCATCAGATGTCCTAAGACTGGAATTACAAATGGTTGTGAGTCTCTATGTAGATGCTATGTCTTCTGGGAGAGAAATTGGTGGTCTGAACTACTGAGCCATCTTGCTAGACCCCAAAGCCTTCCTTTGATATAGAAAACCTAAAAGAATTTATCACTAGTAGAGGTATAATAATATGCAGATTCGGAGTTCTTTAAATAAAAGAAAAGGATAAAAGACTGACTGGTCATTTTTTATGACTTTTATAAAACAGATTTAAAAAAAGAAAATTCATAGCATCATCTAATACTCCACAATGATATTTAAAAGTTAGGAACATGACGATATTTAAAGGTATGTGCTTTCCTCCTTTAATATGGTAAAAATGTTGATAAAAGGAATATTTTCTCATTTAAAATTATACTACAAATATTCCATAATTAAAGCAGTATGATTGTGGCATAAGAATGAAAACAGAGTTCAATGGATTCTGATATATATATATATCAAGTTGTGTAGTCAACACTGAGGCATAGGCAATGAATAATTTTCATCAATTGCACCAAAAGGACATGATGACCTAAGGATAGTCTTCAGAAAATTGGATTTTAATATATAGGAGAGTAAAACTAGAAGTGGAAATTCTGTTATTATACCAAAAGTTGAGTTTCTAAACCAAAAATAAATAAAATAAAGTTGGGAGGAAAGAGTGGTGGGGTTATTGGGGAGACGGAGTAGAGAGAATGGTAGTGGATTTTATTAAAAATTCACCATCGTGTTCATGTATGGAATTCATACACAAGAAAATAAGATTGCATGAAACTAAAAATATTACTTTTCCCTAGAAAAGGAATCACTCAAAATGAAAATGCAGTGGAAACACAGGAATGCAACTTACAGAAAGAAACAAACAAACCCTGCAGAACTTATAGTAGAAAAGGAAATAACCTCATTTTAATTTTTTAATGGACAAAGAACATGGATAGACATTTCTTCAAAGACAGGAAAATAGCAGAAAGCTTGTGAAAAAAGATAGTCTTCTTGAAATTTTCATAGGGACAATTAGAGTCTTGCAGGCAGTTGTAAGGAATAATATAGAGAGATCTTTTTCATTTTGTGAAGTATAACAAGTTGGTAACATTTATAATCTGTTCTAGAAATCTGTAGAAAAGATGAGGAACTTGAACTTTACAGTAATGAAGTTTGTTCCTATTTAATGGGAGAAAGGTGTTTGCCTAGTGTGGTCCTGGTTATGATTTCAAAGACGACTCCTCCTCCTCCTCCTCCTCCTCCTCCTCCTCCTCCTCCTCCTCCTCCTCCTCCTCCTCCTCCTCCTCTTCCTTCTCCTCATCCTCCTTCTTCAGAATTGGGTCTTGACATGGAAATTTGTGGAAGGAGATATAAGAAAATATTGACATGATGACCTTTGGGAAGTCAAGGGTGAAGGAGGTACTTTTAAAATATGCTCTTTGGTAACACTTATTTTTTTAAAATCACATGTATATTTTATTTGTATTCAAAACCACATACAAGTATCTTAGGCAATATCCAGAGTTTAAAACACAAAATTTTGTGTTTAATGCTATTGTAATTACCACAAGAAGTCAAAGCTTACTTATGAATACACCTTACAGAGTTCACACAGTCTTTCTGGTTTCTTTGAAGGAGGAAATTTTCATTGGCAAGTGTTTCACACCCTGGAGATTCTCTCCTGTGTGCTTGTTCTCAGGAAGAGTAGTCAATTGCCTCCATCTGTGTTCCCTCACCTAGTTGTGTGCCAGCATGCCATTAAAAGATTAGATGAGCATGAATCTGAGCTCCCTGAGGCCTCAAAACTGTGTTTTCAATTCTGAACTGTAGGCTGACAAAAATGATCACTTTAAGTTGGATAATGCTGGAAATGAGCACCAGCTGCCAGTAAGGAGGTCAGTTTAGGGGCTAGAGCAAAACGGTGACTTGCATAGCATTGAGGCAGAGGCCATGAATTATGAAGGTGATCCAGTGAAAGCAACAGTATGGCACCTTTGTAAAAGTCTGTACAATCAATGGTTTCCCTTGGGGGTTTGATATTATACCATGTATGACCTTTAGTGTGGTTCATGGCCTGGGGAGACTAGTGAGCAGCACTTAGCTGTGCAGTGAGAAGATTCAGAAGATGAAAAAAAGGAGGATGTATAACTCTTAGGCATATTTGAAAAGAGTTTGCTCCCCAAAATGGTAGGATGCCACAATGGAAAAACAAGGGAAGCTTGAGGCTAACCAAGATGGTGATGACAATGTTGGAGATGGTAAGGATGATAGAGTGGATAAGGAGGAATCCAAAGTTGCAACAAAGGAATCTATATGAGATACTCCAGTCAAAATGCAGAATAGTCAAGTCATCATATGATACCTCACAACCAACAGGACCAAGGTCAAGAGTCACTCTCTAAGCACCAAAGGACCTAGTTATTCAGAACACAAGGAAGTAAAATACTAAGCATAGAAGAAGGTGGTCTTCCCAAAGTAAAAGCAAAGAAAGTTAATCTGTGAGGTAAATTGCTTCTGGGTGACTGACCAGGAGGAGGCTTATGCAGCATCTGTGATAGTGGAGAAAATAGCTCATGAAAATAATTTAAAAGATGTGTGAACTTTTTCATCTCATTTTATTTCTGGAACAGTCGATACCATGCTCTCCTTTCATAACCAAAATGAGAAATTTCTCTACTGTGTTTGATAAATATTGGTCTGGTTCCCTTGTCAAGAATGTGTTGTATAAAATGCCTGTTTAGCTTTAAAAGATAAAATTCTACTTTGTCAAGGGAACATAGACTATGGAATGCTGTGAAGGAACCTTGTGTTAGTGGTGGTCAGATATGGAGACTGTGTGAAGCAAAAACATGTATGACAAAACAAACTTAGCACTTAGTAAAGAAGAAGAAAAGAAAAAAATGATCCCAGTTGTTTTAATATCCCTGTGCCTCTAGACTGGGGACCATAACTAATGATATGTGTGTGTGTGTGTATATGTGTATGTGTGTGTGTGTGTGTGTGTGTGTGCGCCCGCGCGCACGCGTTGCACTTAAGTACACCAAGGAATCAAGGACTCTTTTACTGTAGAAGTATCACTCAAACTGAGAAAGGATAATTAGTGGAGTTAGAGGGATGACTCAGAGGTTAAAAGCACTTGCTGCTCCTGCACAGGACCAGTTTGTTCCATTCTCCTCACGCACATGACAACTCACAACTGGCTGTAGCATCAGTTTTTCTGGCCTTTGCGGTTACTAAGCACACACCTTTATATACAGACATTGACATTTCCCAGGGCCTTGCATTTTGATGCTGAACTGTATGGAAGACACAGATTCTTCGTGTTTTTTTTTTTTCATTTATGCTATTTTGCCCATCCAATTTTAGGTCTGTTCATAAAAATGGCAAACATAATTTAAAATTTCAGAACCTCTTTCTGCTTGATGGTAGATATCAATAATATTGACATCACTTGGTAGCATTTCCTAGAGCCTACCAGTAGGGAAGAAAACTGATGTTCAGAATCTAGAAATCAGCCAGCTGTGATTTGATGCACAAAAGAACTCCTAAAAAGGTTTTTTTTTTTCCTGAGTAAATGAGAAAAGACTAGGAAACAGGTTTTCAGGATAATTAACTGATACATTTTCTAAGGCTTTTAGAGCTAAATTGTAAGCATGGTCAAACAGCAAATGTGGTAAGTACTAGGGCCAATATAATTTTGGAAATGCTTGGTTTCTCATGTTAATGGGAGATATCTGACATATTACTACTCATAGCAATGTTTCCATTTCTCTAATTTTATTCTCATATTTTGCTTAATATTTCAGAAAAGAAAAAGGTTCTTTTTTTTCACTTTACATTCCCACCACAGTTCCCCCTTCCTCCTCTCTTCCCAGTCCTACCCTTACAAATACTTCCCCCATTGCCACCACCTCTTCTCCTCAGAGAAAGGGAGCACCCTTAGGTACCACCTAGTCCCAGCAGATCTAGGCACATCCTCTCGCACTGAGGCCCATCCAGGCAGTCCAAGTATGGGAAAAGGTAATCCAATGCCAGGGAATAGAAACGGACATAGCTCCAACTCCACTTGTTAGGAGAACCACATGAACACTAAGCTACACATTTGCTACAGATGTTTAGGGGTCCCTAGGTCCATCTCCTGTGTGTTCCTGAGTTGATGGACCAGGTATTGTGAGCCCCCATGATTCCAGGTTAGATGACTCTGTGGGTGTTCTTGTGGTATTCTTGACCCCTCCATCTTGCTCACTTCTATCCCCAACTCTTCCACAAGACTCTCCAGCTCTGCCTGCAGTTTGGCTGTGGGTCTCTTTGTCTGCCTTCATTCACTGCTGCATGAAGCCAGTCAGGAGACAGTTATGCTGGATACCTGTCATAAGTGACTTTCTGGCTCTGGGTTGCCTTACTCAAGATGATATTGTCAAGTTGCAGCCATTTGCCTGAAAATTCATGAAGTCTATATTTTAAATAGCTGAATAGTATTTCATTGTGTAGATGTACTGAAATTAGACACCAGCAATCCAAATAACTCAATTAAAAATGGGGTACAGAGCTAAAGAGAATTCTCAACACAGGGATTTTGAATGGCTGAGAAGCACTTAAATAAATGTTCAACACCCTTAGTCATCAGAGAAATACAAATCAAAACAACCCTGAGATTCTATCTTACAACCACCAGAGTGGCTAAGATCAACAACTCAGGTGACAGCACATGCTGGTGACAATGTGGTGCAAGGGGAACACTCCTCCATCACTGGTGGAGTACAAACTAATCTGGAAATCAGTTTGGCAGTTTTTCAGAAAAACTGAGAATAGTTCTACTGTCTTAGGGTTTTACTGCTGTGAGCAGGCACCATGACCAAGGCAAGTCTTATAAAAGATAACATTTAATTGGGGCTGTCTTATATCTTTAGTATCAAGGCAGGAACATGACAGCATCCAGGCAGGCATGGTGCAGGAGGAGCTGAGAGTTCTACATCTTCATTTGAAGGCTGCTAGCAGAATACTGACTTCCAAGCAAGTGGGATGAGGGTCTTAAGCCCACATCCACAGTGACAAGTCTACTCCAACAGGGCCACACCTTCTAATCATGCCACTCCCTGGACCAAGCATATACAAACCATCACATCTACCTCAAAACCCAGCTATACCACTCCTGGACAGACATTTTAAAAAGTACTTATATGACATTTAAGACTCTTAAATTAGGCTTGGTAAATTCTTATTTGCTACAAATTGGTGTAAAATAGCCTGAAGCAGCTGTTCCATTTATATAAAGTTTTATCAGTATTGTGCTTTAAATGAAAAAAAAATGTCCCTTATAGACTCATATATCTGAACACTCAAACATCATTAGTAGTGTTGTTTGGTAAGGCTATGGAACTTTTAGTAGGTAGAGCATTGCTGGAGGCAGTACTTCACTGAAGTTGAAGTTGGTAACCTTGCTTCTCTCTCTCTCTCTCTCTCTCTCTCTCTCTCTCTCTCTCTCTCTCTCTCTGTGTGTGTGTGTGTGTGTGTATGTATGTGTATGTGTGTGTGACTTCCTTTATGTGGATGTAATGAGATCAACCAGCTACCTGCTTTTGCTTCTCTGTTTTCTCCAGCATTGTGGACACTATACTACTGGAATTGTTAGTCAAAATAACCCCCTTTTAAAATTGATTTGGTCATGATATTTTATAATAGCAACAGAAAGCAACTAACAGAAAAAGGTCCCTTTTATTTAGTTAATAAAATTTCTGTAACTCATTAAATATTTCCAATGACATATTTTTGCGTTTATATTTTATTATAATCTGATAATATGAAGAATTACATGTATATACTTTCCCAGGTGCCACCATATTGGCATTTATGGAAAACAGGCAAACAGGGAAACTGTTTTAAGCATCTTAGCAACGGGAGATATGGGAGATAGCAATTGGGGCACACAGCAAGCTAAACAAGTTACTAAAGTAATGATCTGAGAGCAACGTGCCCAATTCGTTACTTACACCAATTTTCTTCAGTTCTCATTTTTTTTTTTTGTAGTCAGCCAGTCAATATAAATGGTGCTTTCCAATCTATAGACCTCACTAGAATTTCTGGGATGGGACCACCCACCCTTCACAAAATTTTAACCCAGAATTGCTCCTGTCTAAAGGAAACACAGGGACAAGAATTAGAGCAGAGATCGAGGGAGTGGCTGTCCAGGGATTGCCCCACCTGGAGGTCCATCCCATATATAGTCACCAAATCCAGACACTATTGTGGATGCCAAGAAGTGCATTCTGATAGGAGCCTGATATGACAGAGCCTGAGAGGCTCTGTCAGAGCCTGAGAAATACAGAGGTGGATGCAATCAACCATTGGCCTGAGCACGGGGTCTCCAATGGAGGAGTTAGAGAAAGGACTGAAGGAGCTGAAGGGGTTTGCAATCCCATAGGAAGAACAATAATAATATCAATCAACCATATCCCCAGAACTCCCAGAGACTAAACCACCAACCAAAGTGTACACATGGAGGGATCCATGGCTCCAGCTGCATATGTAGCAGAGGATGGCCTTGTCAGGCATCAATGGAAGGAGAGGCCCTTGGTCCTGAGAAGGCTTGATGCCCCAGTGTAGGGGAATGCCAGGACATGGAAGCAGAAGCAGGTGGATGGGTCAGGGAGCACCCTCATAGAAGCAGGGGTAGAGGGGATGAGATAGGGGGTTTGTGGAGGGGAAACCAGGAAAGGGGATAACATTTGAAATGTAAATAAACAAAATAACCAATAAAAAATGTAGAACCCTACTGTAACTTTTGTTGGCTAGAAGCACAGGCATCAAGTGGCAGTGGTCTATTTCTGCAACACAGCCAAATAGTATTCATGATCTCTGCTTTATATGCAAATGAACTGTCAAATTCAGTTGCACTACCTCTGAGTTTTGGCGCTGAGTTTTTTTTTATTTTAATTATCTCTTTTAAAATTTCTTCTTCTTACTATCATTATTATTTAATATGCAGTTTTATTTTTAAATCTTTTTAAAGATATTTTATTTACATTTCAGATGTTATCCCCTTTCCCCATGTACATCCAATTGCTGTTCCCCCACCTGATCCACCGTCACAGACAGAGTCCCTTCCCCCCATTCCTCCTCCCCTTCTCCTCTGAGAGGGTGGCCTCCCCCATATTGTCCCCTCCTTCCCAGTGCTTCAGGTCTCTGCAAGGTTAAGTCCATCTTTTCCCATTGAGGCCAGACAATGCAGCCCTGTTGAAGAAATGAATTCCACAGACAGGAAAGTTCTGGCTCCCTCCACTCCAGTTGTTGGGGGAAACCACATGAAGACCGAGCTGCACATCTGTTACTTACGTACTAGGGGTCTCTAGTACCTCAAGAGTTCACAGATGGAGATGCTTTGGATTTCAGGTGCAAATGGGCTATTGGTTTTTTGCATTATTTTTAAATTTTTTTATTGGATAGTTATTTATTTACATTTCAGATGTTATCCCTTTCCTCATTCCCCCTACCCAGAAACCTTCTGCATTATTTTCTTCCAGTGTAAAAAGTAGAAACATGTTACAAAATAAGAGATCAAATACGCTACAAATATGCTTGTAGGGTGCGGATAAATCAAGCACAAAAATTATGATAAATTATTAATGATCAAATGCTTAACGATTAATGAAGTTCACTGACAATAAGAAATGCATCGAAGCTGGGTGGTGGTGGTAACAGCTCAGGCCTTTGATCTTAGCACTCAGGAGGCAGAGGCAGCAGAGTCCAGTTTGGGCTACTGAACGAGTTCTAGGACAGTAGGATAGCCAAGGCTACACAGAGAAACACTGTCAAAACCAGAAACAAACAAGCAAACAAACAAACAAATGAATGAAAAGGGAAGGAAACCTACTTATCAGTATTTTGAGTGGTTTATCTTTTAAGTATGTTGCTAGTGCATACATACTGTGTAAAACAGTGAATTTTATTGTGTCATTTTCATATATGCAATAATGTATACTGATAATATTCAATCTTTGCAACCTTCTTTTGTCCCCCTTCCCTCTGATATTCTTTCCATTAAGAAATGGTGTTCATTCTCTTTTGTGTCTATTAAACATTATTCTGCATATGAGAGAAAATATGATACCTGTTTCTGAGTCTGATTTATGGTTCTTAATATGATAATCTCCAGTTCCATTGTTATCCTCTAAAATAATGTGATATTTTATGAGTGAATAATAGTTCAGTATCACATATATATCAGATTTTCTTTATGCAGTCACAATTGTTAGGCATCTAGTCTGATTTCATTTCTTGGTCATTGTGAGTAATACTGTTAAATGTGTGCGTGTACAGTTATATAAATAGCATGCTGGATTTGATTCTTTTGGACACAGGAGTGTTAGTACTGAATCATATAGTGTTATGCAGTTTAAAAAATGAACCTTTGTAATTTCTATAATATCTGCAGTAAATTATGTCCCCCCAGCAGTTTATAAGGCCCGCTTTCTCCTGAATCCTTACCAGCATTTGCTTTTGTGTATTTTCATTATGATAATCATTCTGAATAAGGTGAGATGAAATAGCAGTTTTGTTTTAATTTGTTTAGGTTAATGATGATGGCCACTTTTTCAAGTAATTATTACACATTTATTGATTGGGCAATTTGTTCTCTCAGTGTTTATTTTGGGTTCTTTATTTATTGTAGATACCAATCCTATGTGGCAAACTTTTCTTCCATTCCATGGGCTGTTATCTTCATTCAATGAATTGTTTTGTAGAAGATTATTTTTAATTTCATGCAATATAATTTCTTAGTTATATTTTGAACTATTTGAATTTGTTCTAATTTGTTTCTCTGTTGCTGTTATAAAATACTGAGCAAAAATGAACTTTGGGAAGAAAGGATTTATTTCATTTTCTGGGTTACTGTGCATCATGAAAGGAAGTCAGGGCATGAGCTCAAGAGTTGCGCAGAAACAGAAGCAGAGACTATGGTGGAGTGTTGCTTATAGGTTTGCTCCTTGTGGCTCACTCAGCTTGCTTGCTTCTACCAACTACCCAAGGAAGGCACTGCCTACACTGGGCTAAATACTCCCACATCAGTCAGTAAACATAAAAATGCCTCATATCCTTGCCTACAGGCTAGCTTGGTAGAGGCAATTCCTCAATTGAAGTTCTGTTGGCTCAGGTGATGCTAATTTATGTCAATGTGTCAAAAATACTTAGCACAGAATTCTAATCAGAAAATTTCGTCTATACCTATGCTTATTGGAAGTGCTTTTATTGTTGTTTCTTTTAGTTGTTTCAAAATTTTAGGCCATTTGTTATTATTTTATTAGTCTTGTGCTGACTTTTGTATAGGGTGAGTCACAGTTCACTCTTCTACGTGTGGGTATTCAACTTTCTCAGCACCAATTTTTAGAAACTGTCTTTTTTTCTATCATATTTTTATAATTATATTTTGTCAAAAATTAGCCAAATGTATGGATATTCCTGGGTCTGCTGTTTTATTTCATTGGTAAGATATCTGTTTTATAATTTTAATTTGAATGTTATCTATATTTTGGATAGTTTGACTAGGGATTTGTCTCTCCTGTTTGTCATTTTACAGAAACAATTCTTTGTCTTATTGATTCTTCGTATTATTCTACTAGTTTTGATTTTGTCTTGTTCTACTTTTGTTAAGATCCTGAAGTACAAAAGTTGAGATAGTTATTGGTGATACCTGTGTTTTCTAATATAAACACTCGTAGCTATAAAATTACTTCTTAAGCTGAGCTTGGTTGCACACACGTATAATCCTAGTGTAAAGGAGACGGAGGCAGAGCATTTATTTCCCAGTTCAAGACCAGCCTGTTTTATAGAGTGAGTTTCAGGACAGCCAGAGCTACACTGAGAAACCTTGTCCCAAAAAAGTAAAAGTGTTTAAAAAAAAACCAGAAATATTACCTCTCAAAACTCTATGTGGTGTCTCCACGATTCTGGTAAATTGTGTTTTTATTTTTGTTTGTTTCATACAATGAAAGATATAGGCCCATTTTTTGCTAATAAAATTAATCAAATATTTAAATCAGAGATAGTTCTAATCGAACACAGTTCATTTCATTTTAAAAATAGAAGAAGACTATTTCTACATTTTCCATGAATCTACAAAGCTTTGCTATAAAACTCTTCTGAAATATTATAGAAAATTCATATAAACCAATGTAAAAGCCCTTAAAATATTTTCTTAAACACAAAACAATACTACATCATGACCTAGTGGTATTTTTTTAATGGTATGTAGTTGAGAGGCTGAAGGAGGCTATTACTGAAGGAGGCTACAATGTTACTTTTATAATCCAGACTAGATTGACTGTGAGGGTCCCATTGTTGGCTAATGTTGATGCCCTTGTTCCACATATGTGATGTGGAATAGAATTTGAGGTGCTTTGATTACCAGAAAACAGTCAATCACTTTGATTTGTGTTGCTCCTTGTTTTATTCTTATAGTGACCTAGCATTCCCCTAACTTTCACAACTAAGTTATTTTGGTTTGGAGTGTAGCAAAGCCCAGTACATTATCATGGATGCAAACTGTTTTTACACATCAATGAGGGTATGCATGTATTTTAAGCTTCAGGCAGGACCACATCAATGAACTGTACATCATCTTGGTCAGGAAGTATTGACTTTGCTGCTCATTACCCAGGGAGTCCATTTACCTAATCTTATATCCTAAAAGCCAGAACAATTGCAGCTCAGTAAGAAAACTTCTCTACTGATTGTTTATACACCAATCAGTGTTAAAAAATTTGCTTTCAAATTCTCAAAATAAGCTTCCTTTTATTTGCACACAA
Organism: Arvicanthis niloticus; assembly: GCF_011762505.2. NCBI lineage: Eukaryota > Metazoa > Chordata > Mammalia > Rodentia > Muridae > Arvicanthis > Arvicanthis niloticus. The sequence goes on along the minus strand of NC_047679.1, from coordinate 116,814,299 downwards.
GTAACAGGGGCAGAATGTCAATCCCAAATTGGCACCTAAATAAATGCACCCAGTAAATACTTGCATTTGGATAGCATCTCTAACCACCATCTGGAAGAGATGACATGGGTAATTTGCAAAGCTGTGTTTACTGTGAATAAATTTGAGAAATTCTATTTCAGTCTAATATACACTTAATAATAAAACATTAAATTAGACAAGGTGAAGATTATGGTTTGAGATGATTGTTAAAGAATAGCCACCTTCAACTGTGACTTCAGCTGTCTAAGTTAAAAGAATACCATGCTGTGATGATGTGAGATCTGAGAAGAAAGCCACATGATACCTTTGAGAAGATGCGGCTAGACTCTTGCCCATTTCAGTTATTCATATCTGGAGACTTCCCTGAGTCATATTTTTCTTTTCTTTTTTTCTTAAAGCTTTATTCAATTATTTTATTTATTTACATTTCAAAAGTTGCCCCCCTTCCCAGTCGACTCTCCCCAAGTTCTTTACCCCATCCTGTCCCACCCCCCACCACTGAGAGGGTGTTTTCTCACCAGTCTACCCACCCCCACCAGCATCCATCTTCCATGGGGCATCAATTCTCTACAGAATTAGACACATTCCTTCCCACTGAGGCCAGACAAGGCAGTCCTCTGCTACATATGTGCCAGGGGCCATGAACTAGCCCACGTATGTTCCTTGGTTTTTGGCTTAGTCTCTGGGAGCTCTGAGGGATCCTGATTAGTTAACACTGTTGTTCTTCCTGTGGGGTGTGATTTTCTTCAGCTCTTCTAGTCTTTCCTCTAACTCCTCCTTATTGGTCCCTGACCTCAACCCAATGGTTGGCTGTGAAGGGATTAAAGTAGCAGAATAAACTTCATTTTGTTTTTCAGACTCCATTTTAAGTTACCTTGCCCTTAGAGAGACATGGCCCCCACCCTTGAGTTTTAAGAAAAAGCAGAAAATACCCCTTGCAGTTGCAAAATAGCCACAGCAGCTGCAGCTAGATGATAATAACAGGGTGGGTTGGCTAAGAAAACATAAGTCGTTCCCAGGTCAACATGCTCCTTTTAGATGTATGATCTCTCCTTGTGGTTTGACCAGATGTTGTTGAACATTGCTTTACCCTCTTACCCAATCATGTAATGCCAAGGCTTGAAAATCCTTGCTTGTGATTTTTTTTTCCTTTATAAACCCCTTTCACCTAGACCTCAGGGCTGTTCTTCTATCTTGCTGATTTCAGAGAGGTTTACAGCATGACTTCCAGCTTGAATAAAAACTCTTGTGTGCTTGCATTAGAGTTGTGGTTCCTGGTGGTCTCTTTGGAACCTTCTCTATCTGGGTACAACAGCTGTAAGTATCTGCATTTGTCTCAGTATGTTCCTGGTAGAGCCTCTCAGAGGACAGCCATGCCAGGCTCCTGTCTGCATACACAATATGGCCCCAGTAATAGTGTCAGGATTTGGTGTGCACTCATGAGACAGATCCCAAGTTGGGCCAGTCACTGGGTGGCCTTTCCTTCAGTCTCTGCTCCATTTTTGTCCCTGCATTTCCTTTAGACAGGAACAATTCTGGGTTAAAGAATTTGAAGATAGTTGGGTGTCTCTCTGCCTCAACTGGAGGCCACTTCTATTTACTGGAGGTGGTTTCTTCTGGTTCCATCTCCACACAGTTGGGCACTGCAGCTAATGTCAACCCCATTGAGTCCCGGCAGCATCTCACATTTCAGGTCTCTGGGGCATTCTGGAAGTTTCCCCTGCACCATAACCCCCACTGCTACATATTTAGATTCAGTCTCCTGGCCATCTGGATGTCCCTCTTGTCTCTCTCTATTCCAGATCCTCCTCTTCCTTTTCTCCTCCACATCCCCTCTCCCACCCAGTTTCCTCCCTCCACCTGCCCCCCCATGATTATTTTATTCACCCTTCTAAGTGGGTTTCAGGTATCCACACTTGGGCCTTTCTTCCTGTTAAGCTTCTGATGGTCAGTGAGTTTTATCATGTATATTCTGAGCTTTTTGGCTAATAAAATGAACTAGAAAATATCATCTTGAGTGAAGTAACCAAGACCCCAAAGAGTCATATTTTCTATGTATTTTCTCATGTACTCCCCACAGCTGACTATCAAAGTAATCATAATTAGTCTTCATTAAACAGATAGAAAAACTAAGGTCCAGAGATTCAAGTGGTATCATATTACCCATTGGTGACAGAGCAGATCCTATTATAACTCTCCTCTTTGTCACTCCAGGGACTTTTTTCCCTTTGTCTTTCAAACAAACAATAACACTCACTAAAAGATATATGAAAATCAGCTAAACCCACTTAGAAACCAAGCTAATTAGTCAAGTGCCAGAGTCATGTCTTCAAACTCTTCTGAGGCCCACGTGTCAGAAACTGTTTTTTTTTTTTTTTTTTTTGGAACCATATAGAATGTTCTCTGTGAAAGTTGATTTGGAGAGCCCACCAATTACTGAAGGAGCCATGCAGATGTTCTCTGAGGTGTCAATATCTGCGTTCCCACGTGAAGAAGTAACCCTGAGCTTTTGTTGTAGTAGTGCTGGCTTCCATCAGTAATTGAAGCCTTAGAGATGAAAGGATGGCCCTGGTGTCTCTTAGGGTAGGTTTTCCCCCTCTTTTCTGGCTTCCAGGTCGCCAGAAAATATATATGGTTTCCTGCTCTCAGGATAAAAGTGAAGGAGTCCAATAAAAATCAAATCTTGTTCTCATGGGATCATTGGGGATTTCTCCTGAAGAAATCATGGAGTAAAATATAGGATACAAGGCCCTTGCCCCTGTGTACACAGGAAGCAGATACTATGGAAATGGCAAAGCCTGATCTAAATCAGAGGTGATTCCTGAAGGTAAGAAACAGGCCAATTTTCCAGGGTTCTTCTTGATGATGTTTTATCTGAAGGCATAGCTTCTCTGCCTTCAAACAGGAACACACACATGAGCGTGGGCACACACACACACACACACACACACACACACACACACACACACCAGAGAAACTGGCCAGAGTTTTAAATTGTAGAATAGGATTTCAACCCTGATAATGAATTTTGGAGCTCAGAACTCACTGGTGTTCATTATCACTGCACTGATTAAGACTTTGAGGTACAAAGCTGAAAGTCATTTAATACTTATCAAAAAAAACGGTCCAAGTCTTTTCATACAAGTGGATACAGGTAGGTAAAGCCTAACTTTGCTACGTCCTATCTGTATGACTTTAGCTTTTTCCTGTGGGCTCTCACAGCCTTCCCGTCTAGCCCATCTCCATTCCTTTGTGTAAAGAAATGTTCAACACCCTTAGTCATCAGGGAAATGCAGATCATCACTATTTTTAGATTTTGTCTTATGCCAGTCAAATTGTCAAAGATCAATAAAACAAATGTCAGCTCATTCTGGTAAAGATGTGGAGAAATTCCTTGCTGGTGTGAGTGTTCCTTGGGAAGGTGGGAATTGACTTACCTCAAGATCCAGCTATACAACTTTTGAATATATACCCAAAGGATGCTTCATCCTACCATAGAGATACTTACCCAACTATTTTTCATTGCTTCTCTATTCATGAGAGGCAGAAATTGGAAATAGCCTAGATATCTATCAACTGAGGAACAGATAATAAAAATGTGGTGCATTTACAAAATTGGATATTTTTATCAGTTTAAAAAAGGAAATTATGAAGTTTTCAGGTAAATTGATGGACCTAGGAAAAAAATGATCCTCACTGAGGTAACACAGATCCCCTTCAATCAAACATTGTATGTTGTCTCTTATGTGTAGATGTTAGCTTTTATGCCTTTGATAGGTATGCTGCATCCATAGTATATGTTAGGTAACAAGTAAGTGACTACAGGGAGGAGAGGTTCTCTCAATAAAAGAAAAATATGATATATACTTAAGGAGAGACAGGTGGAAGACTGGAGATTATTGTGAAGATTAAATGGGGAGGAATATGGAAGAGAGGGAGTAAGGGAGGGACAACTAACATTAAGGTCTATTTGAGGAACCATATGGAAATCTACTAGTGTACACATTTCTTAAAATATGTACATATATGAAATAATATAAATGAAGTTACCTAATAATGTGGGAGAGAATGCACAGACTAGACATCTTTTGCCACCAAGTGAAACCTCAAGTGCCAGGAATAGGCTTTATGTAATTAAATTGTTGGCCAAAGAGGTTATATGGAAACTCATAAACAATTCAGGCTATTTCCAAGGTTATTGGTTACTCTCCATAGAGTAATGGTAAGGCTCTATTGTTGAAGACAACATTTATATATGTTATTGAACATGGATGTCTACCTGGAGCCTTCACCTCTACCAATTAGTGTTCATGGTACTGGAAGATACTCTGCACACCACCAGAGAGAAAGGTAACCATCAATCCAGGTACAACTTACACAATCTATACTGGTAATCTTTCTGCAAGATACACTGGTGCAATAATGGCACAAACACTGTGGGAGTAACCAATCATTCTCTGATTAACATTAAGGCCCACTCCATAAGATGACACCCATGCCTGAACATATAGGATTTTGCCCCTAACCAAGAAGATGTCTGCAACTGACCCATCTTGCAGAGAAAAAAAAATAGTTTACTCCAATACAGTCTCTTAAGGGTAGGACCCATGCCCAGCACTAGATAGCTAAGACAAAATTAGTTCAATGTTATTTTTGTAGACTTTTTGTTTCATATTGTTTTGTTTGGGAGTTTTTGACTTTTGTCTTAGTGATGTTTTGCTTATATACTATGATTTCCTATTTTGTGGGGTTTTCTTTATGTCTGAGTGTTTTTGTTTTTTTTTTTTTGCTGTATGTTTCTTTTTATTTGAACACATACACATGTGCACACACATGCACACACAAGAATGCACATGCTAGCATGCATGGGGACACATATGCACACACACACTCACATATTTGTGCTAAAATGAATGTAACTTTAAAAATTCATTGAACTTCTCGAGGAAAATGGCTGAGTGTTTATTACTATTGTATCTAGTGCCTAATACTCAGCATTTGATATTCAAAAATTTAAATTAATGTATCAATCAATAGATTACCAAGAGTTCTGATGAGCTGAATTTCATTTCTGTGTGTACTTGGTGGCAGAGGTTCCGCTCTCTGAAAGAGCCCTAGATCTAGATACCTATATAGATGTCCTACAAAAGTGAATGTCATTTACATCAGTTCTCTCCATCTGTATTTAGTAAACGGTCTTTGGAAAGCCAGTCTCGGGTGTGCAGTCTTTTGAACCCCTCCCCAGTTGGACAGGAATGGGCCTTGGGTTTATATCATTTCCTATTTGGGCAATAGCTTATTCATAGCCTGTGTCCAACTGACTGTTTCATAGGTGGCTAATCTCTCTTGTTTTAGCCTATCTGTGTGCTCCATCATGTAGCACCTGGCCAATGGCACTATTATATCTGTTATAGATAGTAGGAGTATAGCACACTTTGTTTGCTACATCAGAGGCATAGATGCTGATCTCCAATGAAACCTGACTTTGTTTTATCTCTTCTCTAGGAGTTAATCTTTCCATCTACTGCCTGTGTAAGTCATCCCTTTCTTGGAAACTCCAGAATGTGTTGAGATCCTAAAGTGGGTTGATTGGCTGCATTGGGTCAGGCATTGCTATGCTATTTGCTATACTCTGTGCAGCAGGACACTTTCCTTGGAGATGATAACAGGTGTCATTTCCTCAGTAGTTGCCCAAGCTCTTAATAGTTTCCAGGCAAGGAACTGGGGAATTATAAAAGTAATTTAAATATGTTTAAATATCTACTTCAAGAGGCTCACAATTTATTAGGTAGTAAAAGTGCATAAATAATAGTCATTATTTGCTAAATGCCGACTCTATGAAGGTGTTATCCTTGATCACAGAACTAGTGCCAGGTAGAACTAGGCTTCCTCGAATGTTCCTCCTCAGATTGCTAAGCACGCAGTTACATACAGCTATTACTTTCTCTAGGAAAGTTCTGGTTTATTAGTGTTGTTTCAGTGAACTAATATTTTTGCTTTTCATTCTCAAAGTGACTCAGCTTAAAAAATAATTCATAAAGCCAGCCTAACTAAGGACTTTGAATCCTCAAATATGCTGTTGTAGAAGTATAAAGAGGGTGTTGTGCAAATTCTAGGTTAAGAAACAATTAGTGCTTTCTTGTTGTGTGTGGTGGTTTAAATGGGAATGGCCCCCATATGCTCATATCTATGAATGTTTGATTTGCAGTTGGTGGAACTGTTTGGGAGGGACTAGGAGCTTTAGCCTTATTGGAGGAGGTGTGTCACTATGGGTGGGCTTTGAGATTTATTTCCTTTTTTCATTTTCTTTTTATTGGATATATATATATATATATATATATATATATATATATATATTGCATTTCAGACGTTATCCCCTTTCCCCATTTCACCTCCCTAGAACCCCCTATCCCATCACTCCTCCCCCTTTTGCATTTATACCATTTTAATTACATGCAAGTATTAATGTCAGTTCTAGTTTGAGGAACTAGCAATACAATAGATGCAAATAGTCAAGGAACAAGCAAGACAATAAACATAAATAGTCAAAGAACAAGCAAGGCAATAAACAAAATTCTGTGAACACTCCCATGATCACTATTTCTAAGGGCTTTTCAGGATGACCAAAATATTTAAGCCTACTTCTTGTTCTAGCCCAAAGTCATTTTCATGTCTGAAGCCTACTTCCTTGTTCTAGCCTAAAATGTAGATTCCTATCTGAAATTACTTATTGGTTCTAGCCTAATATCAGATTCTTGCTTGAAGCCTACTTCCTTGTCCTTGGCCAATGTCCTATTCCTGCCAAGCAGCTCACTTCCTTGTCCTTGGCCCATGTTAGATTCTTGTCAAGTAGCCCCAAGGGCTCTCCACCTCTCCCCCTTTTTTATTTCATTAACAAGATTGAGCCTGTCTTTGGTCTTTCTGACAAGAATGGCTTCCTTACCTGTCATGGAATATGCATTATCAAAAGCAATGCACTTATGAGATTTAAAAATCCCTAACCAGGCCCAGACTAGCTATCTCTATGGTTTCTGCTTATAGATCAGATATGAACTTTCAGCTTCTGTACCAGCACTATGCCTACCTTCCTGCTGTCATGCTTCATACTGTGATGACCATGGCTGGACCTCTGAAATTGTAAGGAATCCCCCCAATTAAGTGCTTTATTTTATAATCAGTCTTGGTAATAGTATCAAGTAACAACATGGTGGATAAGTGAAAAAGATAATAGAAGCGGTAGAATTTAATTAATGCTAAACAGGATTTCTGAGAGGAAAAATGACAATTTTGATAAGATTCTTTCTTTATTATGTATGAGTCTATTTGTACTTGAGTATCCCGAACCAGAATCTGTGGATTTATGTATATTTAAATGCAGAAGAATATATGAATAACAATAAAAGATATTTATTGACTGATTAGTACATGGCATGCATGTGCTAAACAATCCGTATAAATTATTTTATTGAATCCTTACATATATGATGATAGATAAATCTTTAAAGTATACCCTTTAAACATGGAAAATGTTACAGTTTCAGTTATCAACTCGACATACCTGATAAAAGCAAAGTAATAAATAAACTTCATCAGATTGTCTTATAGGCATATTTGTGGGGGCATTTTCTTCATTGCTAATTTATGCAGGAGAGCTCAGTTTATTCTAGGTGGTTCCATCAGTAGGCAGATAGGCTTAGATTGTATAATGAAGGTGGAAGAATATGAGCCTGGAACAAGCCAATAAGCAATATCCCTTCATGTTGCTAGCTTCAATCCCCAAATCCAGATTGCTGATTTGAGTTCCTGCCTTGGCTTCAACCAGTGATGTACTATCAACCAGATAAGTCCTTTCCTCCCTCCTCTAGTTGATTTGGGTCTTAGCATATATCACAATAGAAAAGCAAACCAGAACAGGAGGAAGTTAAAGTCAAGGGTTAGATAACTTTTAAATGGGTGTAAAGTCAGGACAACATGGTTTCAGGATTCAGGAAGAAGAGAATCTAATTTAAAAATTCTCATTCTTACATCCTTCATTATTCTACTTCCAGCAATTTCCATGACTCTTAACAGAATCCCCACTGTTGCCCATGTACGTTTAATTTTAGTTGATTAATAGTGCTAGTGGCCAAAATTTCTTGAGCATCCATGATGTGCCAGGCAATTTATATAATTTTTTGAATCTTTGTAACAGCTCTCCTGCATTTGTCGGTCTCATTTTATGGATAAGCAATCTGATATGAATAGAAATTAGAATCCATCTCCTAATTGTATCTTCATGTCATTTGAGGTAGAGAAGGATGGTGCAATTCAGTCTAGAGCTGGAGAGTACAAGGGCAGTAAATTACTGGATTTCACTGAATACTTTCTGACCTGGCAGGCAAGGCCTTTGAGAAATAACACAGATTGTTATCTTTTTGCTTTCTCAGAGGCATCAGCCGTGTCACTCTGGGTAAATTCATTCTTCCCTATGAATCCGTTTCCTCATTTGTGCAGGAGATACCTTTTGTGTCATACATTTGTCATGAAGATTAAATAAGAAAGTGCATGCATAGTATGTAGTCTAGCATCTATTAACTATTCTTTCCTTACCTATAATTACATCTCCTTCTTTTCTTTAGATAGCTGGCAATTTTGGCATTGCAGTAATCATTACTGAAATTTAGTAATGTGCAATTCTTGCTACATCAGAATTTGGATAAATTGGGAGACTAAGCTGGAGTAATTTTGTACTCAAGTTTTTTTTTTCTTTTGAAAAACTCATGCATTCTATTCTTTGGCTGTTTATATGGAAATTCAAACCCTTCAAAGAATTAATACATCTCAGAAGTTTTAAAATTTGACTTTTTTTTCTTACTTTTTACTTTTAACAACATGTGCCCAAGGGGAGGGGAGACAGAACTACTAAAGGTTATACACTGAACAATATGTTTTTGTTTTCTACTGCCCTTAACTCTCAGCTTACTGACTTCAAAAATAACTATAACAATTATTCCTTGTGTCTCTCAAGAAATATTCTATTCAAGCATGTTTGCATAATACTTATTATCCTTCTATTTTTCAATGTCTTGATTGTTTTTTTTTAAAAAACCATTTAATAGTGAATCTTGGCCATTCTACAGTTAGGTATGAATAGAATTTTTTGCTCTCATTATTTTTGTTTGTTAGTCTTGAGAAAGGGTTTCACTACATAGCTTAGGCTGGTCTCAAATTCAGGGTCTACAGGCCCCTGACTCTCAAGTGCTAGGACTATAAGCATGTGCCTCCATGCCTTGTATTAGTTGTCATTTTTAATGGCTTTGGTATGTAGAAACCTATGGATATCTAATAATTTATAGAAAAGATTTCAAAAGTCAATTATAGCAGTTTACAAACACATACATCATTGTTCACATGCATGTAGTCACAGGATAAGTGACTGTTACTAGAATCAGCAGATCCCACTCACACATTTATACATTTTCAAGGTTGATGAATGACCAAAGTGTATTAGTTTAGTTAGAAATAATGAACAAAGATGCCTCTTTACAAACTGGACTAACACTTTGTAGTTTTTTTTATCACTTTCAAATATATTTTGAAAAATGCTAATTTGATTATTGTAGCTTTTTTCCTTTGAATCAGTTTATCTTTCCCAATGAAAGTAATTCATGTTTTGTCATATATATATATATATATATATATATATATATATATGCATGTATTCATTACAGATAATTTAAGGTATTCGTTTTTTGTGTAAAATTTATTTATATGTTGAGACTTCAGTTTAAAAAAACCTTTTTATTGGTTCTTTGTGAATTTCACCTCATGCACTCCAATCCCACTCATCTCCTCATTCCTTCATATCTTCCCTCTGCCCTTACAACCTCTCTTCTAAGAGAAAAAAATTAATTCTCAAACGTGGAAGCTGTGGTGTATCATGGTGTATCATGGTGTATCATAAAAGATACTCTCGATCAAACATAATTTTATATTTTTAAATTTAAAATCCAGCTGTTGTCCCACTCCTGGTCCCCCTCGCACAGTTCCTCGTTCCATTCCTCCTCCCTCCTGTTTAAGAAGGTGCTCCCCGCACCAGGCCTCCCCCTCCATGGGGCCTTAAGTCTCTTAGGCTCATCTCGCACTGTGGCCAGACCAGGCAGACCTCTGCTATATATGTGCCAGGGGCCTTGGACAAGCTTGTGTATGCTGCCTGGTTGGTGGCTCAGTGTCTGAGAGATCTCAGGGTCTGGGTTAGTTGAGACTGCTGCTCTTCCTATGGGGTTGCCCTCGTCTTCATCTTCTTCTATTCTTTCCCTAATTCAACCACAGGGGATCCCTGACTGGAAGTGGACTCTTCGAGTTCCCTCTCTGCCTTGCTGAGCACTCCCATTGAGTCCTGAGAGTTTCTCACCTCCCAGGTCTCTAGTACTTTCTAGAGGGTCTCCACACCTCCTACTTCTGAGGCTGCATATTTCCATTCATTCTGCTGGCCCTCTGAGCTTCTCTCCTGTCTCCCCCACACACACACACACCATTCGTGATCCTGTTCTCTTTTTTCCCTCTCCCTCCCATCTCCTCCCCAAATCCCTCCCTCCCCTGCTTCCTGTGATTATTTTCTTCCCCCTACTAAGCAGGATTGAAGCATATCCACTTCATATCCACTAATAAGTAGCTTGTATCCATTTATTAGTGAGTACATACTATGCATGTCCTTTTGGATCTGGGTCACCTTACTCAGGATGATACTTTCTAGTTCCATTCATTTGCCTGCAAAATTTATGATGTCTTTGTTTTTAATGGTTGAGTAGTATTCCATTGTGTAAATGAACCATAGACTAGCACCATTTGTTGAAGATGTTTTCTTTTTTCTATTTTATGTTTTTTGCTTCTTTGTCAAAGATCAAGTGTCCATAGGTGTGTGGGTTTATTTCTGGATCTTCAGTTCTATTCCATTGATCTTCCTGTCTGTCTCTGTACCAATACCATGTAGGGTTTTTTTTTTTTTTTTTTTTTTTTTTTTAATCACTATTGCTCTGTAGTACAGCTTGAAGTCAGGAAGAGTGATACTCCCAGTATTGTTAAGAATTGATTTTGCTATCCTGGGTTTTTTGTTTTTCCATAAGAAATTGAGAATTTCTTGTTCTATGTCTGTGAAGAACTATGTTGTAATCTTGATGGAGATTGCAATGAATCTGTAGATGACTTTTGGTAGGAAGTCCATTTTTACTATGTTAATCCAACCAATCCATGTTGCTCAAACATCTTTACTCTCAAGTTTTTATTACAAGGAGTCATTGTTGTGGTTCATGGCTTCTGGCTTCTGCTACATCATCAATACTGGATCCTCAGTGGGGCTCCTCTCGGATATCCAGTTATCCTGTATCATAGAGATTCTGCCACTTTGGATTTGTAGGACTGGCCACTTCACACACCCCAGCAGTTCATAGATAGATAGGGAACATGTTGAGGTGGACCAATTCAGAGCTCTGGATCTGGACCTGGGTGGAAACTGTGAGTTGGTCAGCCCTACCATCTTTACTGTGTCTTCACTACTAGAGCCAGCTCTACTGTGCTGACCAGGCAAGGTGCTGAGCTACAATCCTGAACACTATAGCGGGTAAGTGATGGAACCATCTCTTTCACACTCACTCTATGTCAGCCAGCTCTCCCATGCTGACCAGGTGAAGAGCATGGTCAGCTCAGCATGATGCTTGGATATCAACGTGGCCTTAGGAGGCAGCAGCCCAGACCACAAACACCTGCATGACCTTTGGTAGTAAGTAATACAGGAAGTCAACGTAGACCCTGGCTGTGATAAGGCCATGGACCCAGACAAGGCCCCAGTTGCAACATGGGCCCAGATGTTACCATAGCCCCAGGTGTTAGCAAAGGCTACTCATATTAGTATGCCCCCTTGTGGCAGCATGGCCTTTAGACAGCCATATGGTCTCAGATGGGAGCCCATATCGGTGACATCCCATGGCCTTTGGTGGTAACTCGGGTCAAGAACATCAACACAGACCCTAGGTGCAGCAGGACTATAGAGCCAGAAATGGCCCTCAGTGGAAACCTGGAGCCAGATGTCACCATGGACTCAAGTGGCAGCGCAGGCCACTGATATCTCTTTGACCCCAACAAGGCCCATGTCAGTATAGCTCTGGACATCAACACTATCTCAGGCATAAGCCTGGACCACTGACATCCAGATGTCCTTCCATGTCAACGTGGGCCACAGCTATCAGCACAGACACCCACTCTTGTAGGGCCATCAACCACAGACATGGTCCTGGCTGCTTGCCTGGATCTGGAAGTCACCATGAGTCCACGTGGCTGCTCATGTTCCACATATCTACCTGCTTCTCACCACTGTCACGCTTCCAGTTTCACTTCTTTTTATAGTGTACTAACCAATCAGCTTCACTTTCTCTCTCTTCTTTCTGCCATCCACACCTTCTTCCTCATCTCTCCATCTTCTGAATATTGCTCATGTAGTGCCATCGCAGGGCCCAGGGGTGGCACTTGGCTGTGGGGAATTTAGATTTTTTTGTCATGTATTTAGAAACTATTTTATCTGACTTTGTTCATGTCATTCACAGTATTTGGTACCTTGAAACCTTTAACATCCACTCTAGCAACTCACTGTTGTTTCTTCTTAATGACTTTGTGGCAATGTGTCAGGTTTATTTCTGAGAATGTAGAAAATAAGTCTCTCTTGTTTACTTCTTTTCTGGTTTTGTATCATTAAAGAAATTGCTTAGTATTTGTTTTGTCCATCTGGCATTTTATTTTGCTACAGGTAATAAGACAGGAATATAATCACATTTTCCCCCAAAGACTAATTTATGATAATAAATTAAATAAATAAAGCCTACAAACTGTATTGTGTAATTCAATTATTCCCATTGATTTGACATGCTTCATTTATAAGAACTCAATTTTAAAAACATATTTGGGCCTGATGAGATGGATCAATGGATAAAGGTGGTTGTTGCCAACCCCTAATATCAGAGTTCAATCTCCAGGATCCACATGTAGAAGAAGACAACTCACTACCTCAAGTTGTCTTTTGATATATGCATGTATGTCATGGCTTACATATGCTAAAACACATACATACATATATATATATATATTCTCATGTCTCATTTTAAAAAGTCCTTGAGAAGATGGACATGAAATGCAGATAACTACCATATAAAATGGTACAAAGACACTAGTACAACTGAGAAAACTCCCAGCACTCACTGTAGGTGACCAGCATTTACCAATATCCATTGCCAACATCTGTATTTGTTACTTGATATACAGTTTACTTACAGTTTTTAAATATACGGCTATACAAACACACCCTAAAAGTTATTCATAGGATTTGCATAAAAATGTCAACCTTGGTTTCCCTGGAATGGTGGCTAATGTTGTATAATGATCTTTATTTTGTTTCTTGCATTGTTCAATTTCTTTTTTTTCATTATTTCTTGCACTGAATATTTACTACTAGTATGCCAAGAAGAAATAGTATTTTTTTAAAAAATGAGTTGATAGCATATTTCGGGCAGTTAACTTCTGGGGCTGGAGAGATGGCTCAGAGATAAGAGCACTTGTTGCTCTTGAAGAAGACCTGGCTTTGGTTCCCAGCACTCACAAGGTGGCTCACAACCATCTTTAGCTCCAGATTTTCTGTCCTCTGTAGGTAGCATAACTGCCTATAGTACACACATATAAATGCAGACAGAATACTCATAAACAACAAACAAAATAGTTTTTAAAAGAGAGGTAAATTGGGAATGTAATAGTGTTGTTCATGAAAGCATGAAAGAAAGATATATATCAGTTACATAATCAGACTAGGCTAAGGGATGTAATGACCTACTCTTTAAATACTCTGTTGCTAAACATAAAAAATAATTTTACTTCTGCTTTATAATGCAACTGCTGTGAAAGGCTGATGAGAGCTGTTGATTGCTGTAGGTTTTGGAGGACAAACATTGAAGGTTATAGTGACTTCTATCACATTTCATTGGTTACTGATTAGTCACATAACATGGAGCTGCAAAGATGTCTAGGAAATGTACTCTACTTCTGTACCTGGGTGTGGGGTGAGGTTTTATTGGGAGGGGTGGGGAACAATGGTTATCTTTTCAAAGACTTAAAAACTGAGACAAGTTATTCATTGCTAGCTGTCCTGAAACTTGCTATTATATACCAGGCTGATCTTGAACTCACAAAGATTCCCCTGTTTCTGCTTCTAAGGTGCATCATCTGTGCTACTGCAAAGTCATCTTTGAAATTGTTGAGAATATTCAGATCGTCTCTGACTAATCAAACTGAGAGGAATGTTACCTCCATACCCATGATTCCTTTTAAAAATACTTATTTATGTATTTTATACATATGAGCATTTTGTCTGAATATGTCCCTGTGCACTTCATGAATGCCGGGTACACATGAAGGGGAAAAAAAAAAAAAAAGGCATTGGATACCCCAGGACTGGTGTTACAGATGGTTATGTTCCTTTGTGTGTGTGCTAGGAATCAAACTTGAGTCCTCTTGAATAGTGGGCAGCACTCTTTTGTTTGTTTGTTTCTAAACTTAATTTATTATTCTTTTTATTTTATGTGCATGTATGTCTGTGCAAAGGTGTCAGATTCCCTGGAAGTAGAGATACACACAGTTGAGAGCTGCCATATGGGTACTGGGAATTGAACCTCAGTCTTTTGGAAGAGCAGTCAGCATTCTTAATCACTGAACCATCTCTCCAGCACTTTTCACTACCCATGATTATACACAAAATTTTTGGTATGTTATTTGCACCATGTAGTACTTATGTACTGGGCCATTGCTAATATTTTGTTAAATCCTCAGATTCTTATTCTACATTGTTTTTATTTACTATACCTGGGTTCCTTCTATCATTTATCACAGTATGCCCTTGGTCCATGTTGAATTTTGTTTGCTTTGCATACACTCTGCTCAATTGTTTCAATTTCTTCATATGTTTAAGACTCCATCTATCTCTGGGTTTTTGTTTTGACATGATGCTATCGTGTTGCTGTCTCAAAAGGATACTGAGCTTTCTTATATGAGCTGATTTCTTCATGGACAATGATGTGATAATTGTAACTGCCTGGGGTTTTAGAATATGATTAATGAATTATTTGCTATACTGTTCATGCTGTCACTTGCCACGTGTTCTTTAATACCTCAAAATTTCATACGGAAGCTGATAGGGTTACATAGTATGATCTGATAAATCTTATCTGGAAAGAATAACTGATCATTTACTGATCGTGGTGTTAGACAATTTTCTAATTTTGCCAGCTATTTACTCAAATGGAATGAATTTGTCTGCTTTTGTTCTTCCTGTATGTACATTAAAGTGCAACTTTTTCATTCACAATGAGTTTTATATGCTGTGTTTTAAATATGCCCTTTAACTAAGCATTTTCTTTTCATTGTTCATAGTTTATTATCCAGTAAGCTTCCAGAAAAACAAAACACCTTGCATCTCTGGCCAAGAGCTGTATTGCATAGCTGTCTTCAAAATAATATTATCTTTCTGATTATGAAAAATACTGCATAAAAACCACAGACTTTGGAACCTATTCAGAGATCTAGCATTTACTCAATCTTTTACTTTCATTGAAGAGTCCTTAAAAATTTTAGAGGTAACTATTATTTTCCATTTGAGATAAAAGAAAATGGAGGTCCAAATAACTTCTGTACAGGGTCAAAGCCAGGGAGTGGCATCACAAGAATTAGAACCTGAGTTTTCTGTACACTTTACTACTACCAAATTCTGTGTCCATATGCAATCATTACAGAGAATTGAAAAGAAAATGCAGTAACAAAGAAAACAAGAGTAAAATGAATACAGAATATCTTTACATATAAATGTCCATTATAGATAGTGTATCTTCTCCAAACCTTAGTCTCTGCTGATGCAAAGGTAGATTTTAATAGGTAACATGGTTTATTCATTGATATGCATACTGCTTTTACCATTCAACCTTTTAACAAGTTTATTTATTAATTCACTTTGTGTGTGTGTGTGTGTGTGTGTGTGTGTGTGTGTGTGTGTGAGATGTTTGTAGATGTCAGAGGACAAATTGCAAGTGAAGGTGATCTCTTATCTCTTTCTGCCATGTGAGTTCCAGAAATTGAACTCAGGTCATCAGGTTTGGAGGCAAGAAAGATCTTGCATTTTCAATATTTAGCCTCTTATGAGAATATTTTCAAGTGATTAAATTTTGCTGAAAACATTTCATATTTATATATCATTCAACTGTATTATATATCATTTTATCAGTCCTCAGTCCCTTAGTACTAAGTATTTTACTGCTTTTAGCTTTTGCTGTTAGAAAAAGTAAATAAACAATGACCACTAATTTAAACATATACACATTTTAAGGTCCTTGTTAAAGATAACATTCTTGATAAATATGTGTTTTTTTTAGTCATAATGAACTTTGATATACCTTGTAATTGATTCTACTCAATACTACAGTCATTTATTTATAGGGCTACTGGATATAAAATAGATTTAGATATTTGGAAGTTGTTATCTTCTTTCTTAATATAAAAGCTGTGTTTCAGGGATAAAAGGAGGAATAAAGAAGGGGATAGGCAAAATACTCATGGGAACAAATACAAATACAAATACAAAGTGTGGGACAGAAACTGAAGGAGGGGTAGTCCAGAGACTGCTCCACCTGGGTATCCATCCCATGTGCAGTCACCAAAGGTAGATGCTGATGTGGATGCCAGGTAGTGCATGCTGACAGGAGCCGATATAGCTGTCTCTTTAGAGGTCTGCCAGAGCCTGAAATGTACAGAGGCGAATGCTCACATCTAACCATTGAACTGATCATGGGGTCCCAATGGAGGAGTGAGAGAGAAGACTGAAGGAACTGAAAGGGTTTGCGGCCCATGCGGAGAGCAACAATACCAACCAACCAGAGTTCCCCAGAGTCTAAACCACCAGCCTGGGAGCACATAGTGAGGGACCCAGGGCTCCATCTGTATATATAGGGTAGGATGATATTGTCAGGCATAGGTGGGTGAGGAAGTCCTTGGTCCAGTGAAGGCTGGATGGCCCAGTGTGGGGGAAATTGTGAGTGGGGAGGTGGGAGTGGGAGGGTGGGTGGGGGCATATACTCATAGAAGCAGGAGGAGGAAGGATGGGATAGGGGGTTCCTGGGTGGGTGGGTGGGTGAAATGGGGAAAGGTGATTGCATCTGAAATGTAAATAAAATATCCAATAAAAAATGAAAAAAGAAGAGGATAGGCTTCAATGTTATCAAATTAGAAAGGCCTTCTTGACCCTGGGGTGTGTAATGTGAGGCTGGCTAGTGTCTGTAATAGTATATGCCAACAGGAAGGTGAGCTTAGTGGTTAGATGCTCTAGGAATTCTGTCTACTATATTTTACATAGACACAACATTTGGGATTGACATTGAATAAGGAAGAAAAGTATAGATAAGTGGGCTTTTAGAGTCTTTTTTGGCCAAGACATTGCATTTAAAAGACTATCCATTTGAAGCTATCATTGAATTTCCCCACATGACATTCTCTCAACAAGATTAAGTACTTTTATCCATATTTAACAGAACATAACAATAACAGCAGTGCAAAATTGCTAAACCCATACTGTGGGACAGCCATTGTGCTAAGCTCTTTGAATACTATTTGCCTTAATCTTTGGAAGAACATGCTGTTTAACCGGTGCTACATTTCATGGATGAAGACAAAGAGGCATGACAATTTTAAACAATGTATTTCAAGTCACAAATTTAGCACCTGGCAAAATAAGATTCAAACCAAGTTAGTAAAAATCCAAAATTATTGGAATGGCTAATGCTCTTGTTTAAAGCCCTTCAGAGAAGAAGCAATCAAGTTGGAAACCATGTCTCAGTGTTCAGCAAGGATGTACTATGCCCATATGGAGACAGTTGGCAACTACAGCCTCCATGTGAAGTACTTAATACTGTTAGGAGTCTTTCTAACACAGTTCAGATTCATTAAAAAAAAAAAAAAAAAAAAAAACAGTGGCAAATCATTGGCCTCATCCTTGCCCCTTCCACCCTCTGTGTTTGTTTGAACCGGTGAAGTCAAGTATTTCTCATAGACCCTCTTTTACAAGTGAAGGGGTAGAGGCACTGAGACATAATGTGACTTATCTAGGAACATACAGAAGTTGCAATGCTCTCTCTGTGGGTTGCATTCAACGCCATAAAATAAACATTCAGTAAATAATCACAAAATTTAGCAATGATGATATCATTTTGCTATCATAGAGCAATGGATTCTTCTATATTAATAGTTCTTAGGTATTCAAATAAAGTCCGTTAGAGGAGACATTCATTGTCTTGCTGAAATAAATACTACTTGGGAGGTTTGTAAATATAGATTATAATTTACATGAAGATAGATTATAATTTACATGAAGACTATCCCAGTCCTACTTTGCTTTCTATTGTTGTGATAAACACCATGTTAAAAGTCAACTTGGAAAAGAAAGAGCTTTTCATCTTAGAGCTTACAGTTTACCATGAAGGGAATTCTTAGCCTGAACCTGGAAGCAGTACCTGAAGCAAAGGCTTGGAGTAATGCTGCTTACTTATTTTCTTCCCACTGTTTGCTCACCTTACTTTCTTGCACCACTTAGGGCAGCCTGCCCAGAGTGACAGTCCCCACAGTG
This sequence comes from Arvicanthis niloticus, assembly GCF_011762505.2. NCBI lineage: Eukaryota > Metazoa > Chordata > Mammalia > Rodentia > Muridae > Arvicanthis > Arvicanthis niloticus. Next base: position 116,795,599 of record NC_047679.1, on the reverse strand, counting down.
GCCTAACACATCAAACATTAATCAAGAAAATGCCCATAAGCATACCTATAGTCAATCTGATGAAGACAATCCCTCAGTTATGGTTTCTCTTTCAAGATGACACTAGTTTACTCCAAGTTGACAAAACAAGAAAAAGAATAACTGCAAAAACCAATCAGTACTGGCCTCTCAGGAAGTAGCTGATATGCTGAAGGAATTTGGCTCAATTCTGATATTCTCAGAATTGTGTTCAAGCTCCAAAGCTTTCTAAATTGTCTTCACTCAATCCATCTTACACATTTTTGATAAGGAGGGGGAAGTTCTTTTACACTACTCTTGGATCTGTCTGATTCAACATGCTGTGAACCAATAAACGTACTAATCCCCACTATTTTAAGTGTTTAATAGCAAAAGCCTCTGGCAGTCTAGGAAAGTTATCCCTGCAGAATGTGCTGACATAGTCGAAGGGAATTAAATGGGACATCATGCCTCGTGTATTTTACATTCTGCATGTTTTATTCATCCTTGCCTGACTGTATGAATGGGCAATTTCCCTTCTGGAAGAAGCAGTGCTCTAGTAACAGAATTATAATTTTCTAAGGAGCATTATTGGGCCCATGTTTGGAAATGATAGGTCATTTTGCCTGGAAGAATTTAATAGCTTCCTGGCACAGTATTTTTCTTACCAGTAAAAATATGGTGTGCAGCGTCTAACTTGATTCCTTTATGAACAAGTAAATGCAAGACTTTCCAGGTATGCACAACTTTTTGACACTGCAGCATGACATCATTGTCATCTACAAAGTGAGCTTGAGAATTGTGAATCAGGTTGCAATTGAAATTGTAAAACAATCTCATGATGTTTTAGATAAGCTTAGAAATTTGCAGTCTTATGCAGACCAAACGACATGCTTGTCAGTCCTCCAGTATGAAAGCTATATATTCTGGGAAAACTAGAACCATTAACATCTCTGTAGTAGAGAAGAGTTCTATTTTAAGTATCAGATCACTGCTGTGTGTGATCTTCTTACTGAGAAATGAAGAAAGGCAAATCATTTTTTTAAAAAAGGCATAATGACAAAAGAAGGCTTATTTTGCTACCCTTTCCTTTATCAAGTATTTATTATTAAGCATTTATCAAGTATTTATCAAGTATTATTAAGTATTATTATCAAGTATTTATCAAGTATTTATTAATGTTCTGTGGCTAACAACAAAGTATGTAGGTATTGAAACCTCATTTCTGCTATATCTACATCTATTGTGATATAGCTTTACTAAAATTAGTACAGCACTGACCATGAATTACATGAAAAGATCACAAAACTACAATGTGTGAGACTATTTTAGTAACTTCTAAGCTCAAAACACTCATATAAGAAAGGGACTGTCATTCCTGTATGACTAATATCATGAGCATTTTACAGACAAAGAAACTAAGCCTGGAGAAGTTACTTTTCTCAAGGCTAGACAGCATAGTGGAAAAGATGATTATTGAAGTGAAGCAGCTTAATTCCACAATCTCTGCCCTTTTTCATCATGAATTTATTTTTCCTTTAGTAAAATTTTGTTGTATTTTAAGGTGATTTAATTTAGTTTTAAATTCAGGCACATTTGTTGAGTGCATAACACCTTTAAATTATTTTTTAATCATAATAAGTTATATCATTGATTGTCATGGCTGTGTAGGACTGTTGGTCACATCTGTCCTTTGGAAGTTTGCATGTCACCTCTGGTATTATGAGTACTAGTCTTCAAGAAGGAAGATTTTAGGTTATTTCCAACTTGGGTCCCTGGGATCTGTGTCTGAAGTGCATGGTGTCTTCAGCAATAGGGGCATACCTTCCACCTCTGGGGTGGAGAAGACCCTGAATATGTATTTAAGGAAAAAAACTCCTAGCCAGACTATTTGTCATTAAAGGCAGATCTCAATTACATGGGAAATGCATATATCATGCACTGGGAATGAGTTCTGGGCCTTTTATTAGGAAAGAAAAGTCAATATTTTGGTTTAAAATTACTATATATACATATATTATTATTATTATTATTATTATTATTATTATTATTATTATTATTTGAGCATTCAGTCTCTTGATTTCATGTCTTTCAAAGCCTTCCTATTATATAACTATTAAAACGAGAGCCTTTGAGATAAAGCAAGTCATTTTGAGAATGCATAAAATGAGTCCTAGCATGTAACATTGTATTTCATATTTATAATCTTTTATTCAATAATGCAGAAAGATGTGGATTTTTATTATATTTTCTAATCTGACATAAGTGTTATAGATATTAAGTCTGATATTTAATTACAGGGTGATGTCTATTCATGTAATTGCTGTCCAGGGTAATTAATCACTTGTCTAGGTAGCTAAAGCTACATATTTTAAAACCACAAATCTATGTTAGCTATGTGATAGATAAATCATGCCCTGGAGAAAATGAGTTTAAGAATTCGAAACACTGAATGGGTTTATTCATTATACAACAAAATATTCCTAGAAGCTCAAAATTTCAAATTCCAGTCTTTTCTAAAGACTTCTAAAATGAGTTAGTGATTGTTAAATGTAGTGTATATGTCACATAGTTAATTTTATAATAAAGTTACCTACAGCCTGGATAAATGGACAGCTATTCTCTCCTCTGAATGCAAGGATGTTATACTTTTAAATAAAAGTCACTTGTATATATAAAACCAAGACAAAAATCCTTACACTCATGTATTTATTACAGATCCTAAAAGCTAAATCAGAAATTTATAGCAGGGCTAGTTCATGTTATTTCCAGTTACTTCACTATCCAGTGGTATTTAAGACTTCTTATCAGTCTGTCCTGTCTGGTCATATTTAACTCTGTAGCTTCTCTTTTTGAAATCTTAAGCCTGTAATATATTATTAGCTATATTTAAAATGCCTAAATAAATTACAGGGCATATACATTTTTTCATGAGGCTTTTAAGCCATAATTAACATAATACAATAATTAAGGGTGTATCTTTACAATCACTGGTTAAATATTGGATGAAGAAAATGAGAGCAATGCCACGAATTTTGAGGTAACTGTGAGTTTGATGACTCCTTCCTTTCAGAGAACAGTTTTGAGAACATTATCAAGTGACAGAACCGGCCTCCTGTACAAACAAGCAGCTCCACAGAGCAGACCCCGAAGAGAAAAGCCTCAGTATGAGCAGGGAGAAGTGCTGCTAACTTCCTTTTTTAGTGGTAGTCCCAGATAGCCAATGATTTAGATTAGATTTACTCCTTCAGAGTAAAGGAGCTAAATTCTCCCATATACAAAGAGGAATACAAATGAACTCTATGCTTACAATAGTGAACAGAGGAAAAGGGTAGAGTCCTTCACCTTGGCTCCTGCAAATAGTTATAAAATGTTCTCCAGGGTTACAACCCTACATAATATGGGTAGAAGGAGGTAGGTTGTCAAATATATACGTTAAGCTCAGTGGGAAAAAAAAATATTAGGTGGGAAGAGATGAGAAGCAGAAACCAAAAGAAGGTCAAAGGGCCACATACTGGTCAATCTTTTCATTTAAAATAATGTATTAGGGGTTAGATAGATGGCTCAACAAATAAGAGCACCTATTGCTCTTCTGAGGACCTCAGTTGAATTTAAAAGACCAACATGGCAATTCACAACTGTCTATAACTCCAGTCCCAGGGAATCTGACAGTCTTTTCTACCTCTGTGGGCATCAGACACATATGTGGTATACAGACACAGATGTAGGTGAAATAGCCAGACATATAAAATAATATTTTGAAGTGTATTAACATGGATTAGCAAAATAAAAAGTTGGTTGTTTGGGGTGGAAAGAGTAAGTACAATAAAAAATATCAATAATGTTAAAAATACCCATTTAGAAGCAAAAAGGAATATAATTGTACAATAAAATCAGATGTTACAATGGTTATAAAGTATAATTAAACTTATGGCAATAATTTTGAAAACTTAAAAGTGAGTAATCTCTTAGGAAAATGTATAAGTGACAAAACACATATTTCCATAAGAAAATAAGCATTAATAAAATTGAATTGATATTCATATTCTTACATATCCTTGTTTACTATAACCTTGTTCATAATAGTCAGGTTATAAAATCAGACTTAGCATTTATCAACAAACAAATGAAGAAAACAAGGTATACATATACAATAGAGTTTTAGCCATAAAAATAATGAAATTACTTTATTTGCTGAAAATAAATGCAATCAGATCTTCATATTAAATGTAATAAGCCAGGCTCAGAAAGACAATATGACATGTTTCTCTCATTTGTGCATGCTAGATTGTGGGGTGTGTGTGTGTGTGTGTGTGTGTGTGTGTGTGTGTGTGTGTGTGTTGAAAGCAGTAGGGAGGGTGGGGGAAGGAAAGAGACCAGTGGAACTAGGACGAGACTAGGGGATGCTTCTTGTTAAGCTTGTCCAGCAATCAACTATACAATCAACTATACACATGTAAAATAGATACATGTCACAGGTAATGTTTCCAATTAGTGATGTTAGGAAAATATTAAACACATGACTTAAATAGAATGAATAATGCATATGGAGGAAAATAAAATTAAAATCTTCATTAGACATAATACAAAAACAACAGGAGGAAACTTCTTATAACCACAGGATTGTTTTCTGTTCTTTTATTTTTCCTCCCCATTTTCTTCCTTCATTGCCCTTTCCCTCCCTCCTATCCCTCCCCTTATCTCCTTCTCTTCCTTCCTTTTTTACTTTTCTACTTTTTTATGGTCTCTATATGTATTCTTAAGATGGCCTTGAAGTTATGAATCTCCTGGCTCAGCCTACCAGGTTCTGGGATTACAAACATGGATTCTCGTGTATAGATTTCAATACATTTAAAAATAATAATAATACAAAAACTAGATTATTAAACTGTATTAAACTAGATATGTATGTATATATATACATAATGAGTGTTAATTTTTCATGTCTTGAAAACTTCAAACATATATAAAATGTGTCTTGATATTCCATCCCTACTTCCTCCTTCCAGCACCTTGGCTACCCTCCAACATCTCTCCATATCCTAACTCTATATCCTCTTTTTGTTTTTTTATAACTCATTAAGTTAAATTATTGCTGCCCAAATGTTTCTGGGAGGGTCATCCATTGGGTGTGGACAACTTATCAATGATAACCTCACAAACAAAATAGAATTTTTAGCTTTCCTACTTTTTGTGAAGGGCTTATGTATATACCATATTTACTGTAGGTCTATATGTGCAACAGCCATGTCATGTCTAGAGGACACCCTGTCATAGCAATCCTCCCTATCCACCTGTGTTTATACTTTTCTACATCCTCTACATTGATAGCCATTGAGCCTTGTATGTGTGGGGGGAAGTGTTAATACAGATGCCCCATCTACTAAGGAGTCTCTCCATTAAACACTACACTCTCCAATAAGAAGCTTCTCTGACCAAGGTTAGGAACAGCTCAGACCTATGGATATAAACAGAAGTATTTAGAAGAGCGATTGACAATGTAGCCATTTGGAGAAATAGTATCAGTATGTTTTCTCCTACAGCCTATGATCTCCTGAGCCCCTGACTTTTGATCAGGTTTACAATACCAGCCAGGAATTCCTTCCTACAGAGCAGATCTCAAAATCAATCAGAAAGTAGTTGGTTATACCTAGAACAGTAAGAGCACTGCTGTACCAGTGGACACACCATACCTGGCAGGTTGGCACTGTATTTCACAGGATTCACAGCTGGGTAAGACTGCTGATGTAGCTTCTCCATTAGTAGCATACATAGCACCTCAAGCACTATGAAACAGAGTCAATAGGAAGGAAGCTTCTAGCTTCATTCCAGTTTGATTTTTCTATGACTTGCAAAGCATGTGGTACCTTCAGCAATAGGGTTTTGCCATCTGGTTATGATGAGCAGCAAACAGAAACGAAACAAATAGGAGTACCCTACCGTGTTTTCTTTACCTGTGGAGATTCACTGACAAATGATCCAAAGGGAGATTACTGTATCTGAACTGAGATTACTATGTAGTTTGGAAGCAGCATTGTTGATCCATGTGGAAAACTGTTAAAACTCTCTCTCTCTCTCTCTCTCTCTCTCTCTGTAATTGTAAATAATTTATATACTAGGGATTTTTCATAAGGCTTTCACTACATTTCTAGTTTTGGTTAAACTTCCCAGTGCCCTTCATTAATCCTATTCTATCTTTGCTGGATTGTTTTGTCAACTTGACATAAGCCAAAGTCCTCTGAGAGGAGGGGACCTAAATTGAGAAAATTGCTCCATAAAATCAGCCTGTAGGCAAGCCTGTAGAACATTTTCTTAATTAATAATGGATGGGAATGAGCCCAGCACGTTGTGGATGGGCCACCCCTATGCTGGAGGTCCCAGCTTCTATCAGAAAGCAGGCTGAGCAGGCTATTGTGAACAAGACAGTAGGCAGCACTCTTCTATGGCCTCTGCGCCAGCTCCTGACTCCAGGGTTCTGCCTTGTTTGAGTTTCTTTCTTGACTTCTTTTGAAGATGAGGAATGCTAAGGAAGTATGCGCCAAATAAATCCTTTCTTACCTAAGTTTCTTTTGGTTATGGTCTTTTATCATGGCAATTGTAGCCCTAACCAGGACAAATGTGGTTATTGATAATATTGATATTGAGATAAGTTCTAGTTTAAGGATGGCCTATGCAGTGCCTTTTTCACATTTCTAGTCTCTGTGAAGTTATATGTGCATCAGTCCTACTGAGTTTAGAAGGCCTTGTCTCCTTGTGCTCCACTGCCTCTGGCTCTCACACTCTTTCTGCCTCCTGTTCCACAGAGTTCCCAGAGCCTTGAGCCAGGGGAGTTGATGAAAATATCCCATTTAAGGCTGAGTATTCCAAGGTCTCTCATTCTCTGTATAATGTCTGACTGTGGACATCTGCTGCAGGAGGAGGAAATTTTCATGATGATGGCTTAGCAAGGCACTGATCTATGGGTATAGCAGAATGTCATTAGGGATTCTTAGCAGCCATTTTGTTGCTATGTTGTTGTTGCTATTTAAGCAGTAGTATTTTGTTTTACCCTAGATCCCTGGGCTGTCTAATGTCAGGTTCTTTGTAACCTACATAGTGTCAGGTATGGGTTCCATCTCATGAAATGGATCTTAAGGCAAATAACATATTGGTTGGTGACTCCCACAAGTTTCGTGACACCATTGCCCTAGCTTATATTGCAGGAAGAATAGCATTGTAGATCAAAGGGTTTGTGTTTAGGTTGGTGTTTATATTTCTCCTTTGGTAGCATGCAAAGTACCTTCCTTTACCAAAGAGACTGGCACATATGGGTAATGGCTCCATGGAAGCAACAGCTTGACTTCTCCATGTGCGATGCATTGTGTAGGTGTTGTCTTCAGCAATAGAGCCCTACTGTCAGTTTGTCGAGAGTAATTTTTAATTTTGGAAAGAGACTGGATTTTTGAGGGTTCCCATGGGGCTCCTTGGCTAACAACTTGATTAGATGAAACCTATTCTTCATACTGGAAGCTCCATTTGGCGACAAGTGATATCTAGTCAGGGCTTTGTCTCCATTTTATTTGATAATTTCATTTAGATCACCTTCACATAAGGATATATTTTAGGGAGCTTCTATTGTATTAGGTTTCCACATGACTCCTCTAATGATCCTTAGATTTAGCTGTCCCTCCTTATATTCTTTCCCTCAACCCCCCTACTCCTCCTGCCCATTTCATTCTTCCATTCCGGTTCTCCCCTCATTCATTAATAAATATTTGTTCTATTTCCCTATCCTAGAGAGATTCATTTCTCCCTACTAATTCCTTTCTCTACACCTCACCTCTGTGGTCTTAGAGATCTGGGCTTGATTATCAATGGCTTAACAGATAACATCCACATATAAGCTAATGCATACCATATTTGCCTTTCTGAGTCTGGTTTACCTCACTTAGGATGTTTTTATCCTAGTTTCATCCATTTACCTGAAAATTTCATGATCAGTTTTAACAACTGAGTAATATTCCATTGTATAAATGTGGTACATTCTCTTTATCCATTCATCTGTTATTGAAGCATATCCATGGTAGAATGAGGCATCCTTTGAGTATATTCTTAAGAGTAGCTGGATCTTGAGGTGGATCAATTTCCATCTTCCTGAGGAGCCAACTCACTGATTTCCTTGGAGGGTGTATGAGTTTTCACTCATATAGCAATGTCCGAGGGCTCTTTTTACTCCATGTTTCTGTCATCAGGAGCTGTCATTTTTGTTTTATTTATCTTAGCCATTTTGACAAAATCTCAAGGTAATTCTTATTTGCATTTTCTTTATGACTAAGAACAATGACTCTTTCCTTAAATGTTCCTCAGCCAACTAAGTTTTCTATTTTGAGAATTATCTGTTTAGTTTTGTACCCCATTTAAAATTATTTATTTTCCTAATATCTAGTTGTTTTGAGTTCTTTATATATTTTGGGTATTAGCCCTCTATTAAATGAAGAGGTGGTAAAATATTTTCCTATTGTGTAGGTTGCCACTTTATTTGAACGATGGTGTCCTTTGCTACATAGAAGCTTGGTAGTTTTATGTGATACAATATTAATTGTTAAGCTTGTGCCTTGCTGACAATGTTCTGTTTAGAAAGTCTTTTCCTGTGCCAATGCGTTCAAGGCTATTCTCTACTTTCTCTTCTACCAGCTGTAGTGTATCTGTTTTGTTTGTTTGTTGGAGATTCTGTGATCTCATATGAATATAAGTACTGTTCAGGGTGATAAGTATGGATCTATTTGGATTCTTCTTCCTTTAACAATCAAGTTTTACCACCATTATTTATTGAAGATGTATTTTTTTCAATGTGTATTTCTGGCTTTGTAGTCATAAAATAAGGTGTCTATAGGCATGTTGATATATATCTGGGTCTTCACTTCTATTACATTCATTAATGTGTTATTTTGTGTCAATTTCATGAAGTTTATATCACTATATATCTATAATACAATTAGAAAGAAGTTCAAGTATCTTTATTTGCAGATGACATGATTGTACATATACGTGACCCTAAAAATATTACACCAGGGAACTCCTACAGCTTAGAAACACTTTTAGCAAAGTAGCACCATACAAAATGAACTCTGAAAAATCAATAGCATTCCTATATACAAATGACAAACAGATGGAGAAATAAGTTGAGGGAACCAACAGCTTTCACAATAACCTTAAATAATATAAATTATTTTGGGGTAACTCTAACTAAACAAACAAAAGTCTCATATGATTAAAAACTTCAAAAATTGAAGATATCAGAATATGGAAAGATCTTTCCAACACTCATGTATTGGTAGGACTAACATAGTAAAAATGGTCAAAATATAATGTACAGATTCAATGCAATATTCATTAAAATATCAACACAATTTTTCACAAATCTTGAAGGGACAACTTTTAGCTTCATTTAAACACACACACACACACACACACACACACACACACACACACACACACACATAAATCCAGGATAGCTGAAACAATCCTGAATGAATGATAAAAGAACCCCAGGAGGTATCATCACCCTCAATCTCAAGTTGCTTAACTTCTTCACTGTCCCCTCATTTTTCCATCTCCATTACTCAACTACCTGCTTGAATGCTTTAGCCCACTGTTCTCTTTCACTATTTTCATTTCACACATAATCTACTGTCTCCCTCTGTGACTGAATCTCCTTATCTTCGGGTCTGTTACCAGTTTCCTGACTTCTACATGTATTCCAAGCCAAATATACAACTATTACCAATATGTGAGAGAGAACAAATGCCATTAATTTGGTGTTTCAGATGGCTGTGAAACAATACAATATAATACAAAAACAAAACAAAATCCACCAACCATAATGAAGATAAACTATAAAAGTAATTCAGTAATAAAAATTCTATACTAAGATACCATATAATAACTTGAAAGTTGTAGGTTGACAAAACCAAAAGCCAACCAAACAAAAAATAACAAACACAAGTTGGGCTGAAGAGATAGCTCAGCAGTTAAGAGCATATGTTGTTCTTGCAGAATTTCTGTATTCAGTTTCCCAGTAGCCACATCGCAGTTCATAACTATAACCGTGGTTCTCAATCCTTAGGTCACAAATCTTTTGGGAGTCACAAATCTGATATCCTGAATATTAGATATTTACATCATGATTCATAACAATAAAAAATTATAGTTAAGAAATAGCAATGAAAATAATTTTTTATGGTTGGTGGTCATCACAATCTGAGGAACCTTATTAAAGGGTCACAACATTAGGAAGGTTAAGAACCACTGATCTATAACACTTTCAGCAGATTTGACATCAATGCTCTATTCTGGCCTCTGTGGGTACTGAATGAATGGAGTACACACACATACATGTAGGCAAGAACTCACACATACAAAATAATTTTTTGAATTATTTATTTATTTAGTGTATGTGTCTACATTTCTGCTTTCTTTAGACATAGCAGAAGAAGGCATAGGATCCCACTACAGATGGTTGTGAGCCACAGTTTGGTTGCTGAAAATTGAACTCAGGACCTCTGGAAGAGCAGTCAGTGCTCCTTGCCACTGAGCCATTTCTGTAGCCCACATAAAATAAAATTAAACACACACACACACACACACACACACACACACACAAGTTGTCAAAGTGTGGGGTCATTTTCATTATTTTAATTGTTAAGACACGAACCAACAGTATATGTTGCTTACATTTGTATAGATAATTGATAAATTCTTAAAAATATAAAATAACCCTTTAATACAGGTGTCTAAGTAACTAAAAGGAGACACTAGTCATGAGAGCAGCCAAGGAGTTCTTAAGAGCCGTCAGTGGAGTTCTTAATGGTGATGGGAAATAAACATGACTTCAAGTTAAGATTTTGTGACAGTAAATATGGGTAAATGGGTAGCTTTATATTATTACTGGCTGCTACTGCCCCTTTTGAAATAGTGCTACTGCATATTTAAGCAGCTTCCTGTAAGCAGACAAGCTCTAGATGATCAAAGCAAGACTCCACTGTCTATGTAATGTTTGAATTTCTCAGCACCTCAGTCGTCTTGTCTGTGAATTGGGAATCAATGTAATACCTGATTCAAGGCATTGTTTTGAGAAACACACGAAATGATGCATGTAAAATGTCTAGTTAGCACAATTCCTTAAATACGATAATCACTGACTAAATGTATTTTGGCTTCTAGATCCAGCAGAGCAATTTGCTGATAGAGAAGCCAGCATGATGTCACAATACTAGCCAGAAAATAACTAACCACCTCGAGTATTTCTGGTCTTGGGCTGTTTCATTGGGGTTTGTAGAGAAGCTTTGGGAAATGAGACTTTCTGACAGCTGCCCAGCATACAGAGATGGGTAGAGAGACCAGGCCTTGACATTTTAGGCTATGAACTAGAGACATATAGATAAGACTGTCAGTCTGTGCTGTCAGAGGCTAAACATAAAGTTTTCTAGATTTTTCTTTTGGAATATGTGTGCACATGTTTACATGTGTCCCTTTGACTTTTCTGATTTTTTCCCAGTCATTAAATCCCATTTCATTTGCTATTTTCTGCTCCATCTTGTTTACTGCTGAAGTTTATTAGAGAAGAAAACACATAGTGATTTCCTTGTGTTGAGGAGCCTGACTGGAGCAGTAGCCAGCAGACCAAGTGGGGCAATAACCCATGCAGGGTGACAGAAGGAAAAAATACATGTTTTTCTGGTGTAGAACAGTGAATCCTGAAGATAGACCTGTGGAACTTAATCATTTCTTGGTAACATTTTACATTTCTGGACTGATGTCATGACAGAGATATGTAACCACATGTGTAATCCCAGCACTTGGGAGGCTAAGGCATGAGAGTCACTTGTCCCAGGCCTACATCATGATATCTTGTTTCTTAAGAAAAATGTTTCCCTTATCTATACCTAAATGAGAAAACAAGAATATATCTACATATGTATACATATATATATATACACATATACATATTAATACATCAATATGATAAACTACCCTCTCTTTTTAGTTCATGTTCTTTCAGCTGTTTTAGTGATAAGGTATTTAATTTCTAAAATTATGATGGTAGCTTTTAAAAATGCCTTAACCTGGCAGTCAAATTTGGTGAATCCAATATCATAAAACCTATGCAAATCATCAAGAGATTCTTTTGTGATTTATTGATTTATTCTTTTGTAACTCGATTACATGATTTTCCAACATGAAATTTTTACATGATAAGGCTGTATCACAATATTAACAGGTTATCACAAATATCTGAAAATAACACACATTCGTTATCTTCAGCTATAGATATCCAAAGGCCAAACAAGGTCTCACTGGGCTAAAATCAAGAGGCCAATAGGACTATGTCTCTTCTGGATACTCTAGAAGGAAATTTGTTTCTTGCTTACCTCATCTTCTGTAGGCTACTCACGTTCCTTGTCAGTGGGTATTTTCATTGAAACCAAGGCTTCCATTGTTAGGTGTTTTTTTTTTTTTCTTCTTTCTGGCTCTCCTGTCTCTCTCATATTTGAATTCTATGATTATATTAGATATATTTGTATAATCTAGGATCATCTATTCCTCTTAAGTTCTTAATTGAAATTTACCAGCTAAATTCCATTTGCCATATAAGATAATATATGCACAAACCTTAGGAACTGGAATATTTACATCTTTGTGTGGGGTGGGGTTGTTAGTCATTTTTTCATAACTGATAAAATATTTTTAAGTGGAATCATATAAGAAATCTCAGTATACAAATTCCATCAAGACAGAGATATTCTATATACAGTTCACCATTATCCCTCCACTATTTCTTTCCCACTATAGTCTCAAGAACCAAACATAGAACCTTCTAGACTGGTTTAAACAGAACACCATTTAGAAACATTTCCATCATCATATCTTTAATATCATGTTCCTAATTGAAAGCTGATGCCTTTTTAAAATATATAAATAACTTTATTTTTTAATAATTTCACACATTTATACAGTATATTATGGTCATATCCATACCAATGTCTCTCTTCCAACTCAACTCCCCCAGTCCCCTGACAAGTCCCCCTCCAAATGTCTTCTCTTTCTTTCTCCCTTCTTTTTACCTTTCTCCTCCCCCTCCTCTTCCTTCTCCTTCTCTTTTTCCTCCTTCTCTTAATCATTTAACATAGAGTCCAATTAGTGCTGCTTACACCTTATCGATGTTGGGCCATTCACTAGAATCTGGGCAACCCTGCAGTGCTTGGAATGCCAAAGAAAGCTGATTCTCTCTTCTCTAACAGCCATCAGCTATTAATAGTTCCTCAGCTAGGGGTAGAACGTTTGGAGCTCATCTGCCAATCATACTAGAATTTTGACTAGCTTGATCTTGTATGGATCTTGGGTAGGCAACTACAGCTGTTGTGAATTAATTTGTGCCTCATCCTGTCAGGACAGAGAATGGCATTTCACAGCTCTTCCCCACCCTTCTGGTGCTAACATTCTTTCTTTTAATTCTTGTTAATGAATTCCATCAGACAAGGCTTTGCTCCCTTATTCCACTATTCAAAAAAGCTAATGCCCTCAATGTTTTTGAGTAAAGGACTAACTAATTAATGGATTGTGAGCAACCACTGCTTAGCCAGCATCTCTTTCAAATTTCCCTGTTCACAATTATTTATGAGTCAGACCTATATATCAGCATTACTGGACAAAGACCAAGTGGGAATGCTGCCACTATATACAATCCCAAATCATCTACATTTGTGTATATGCACCAAGTCTCAATGTAATGTATTCTTTCAAGATGTCACTTGGTACATCTTACTTATTCACAACCTCATTCCTTAAAGAAAGATTAAAACTTGGACAAATCATGTTAGAAACAAAGGCTCTTTAGTGCCTAAAGGCAATTCAATTCAGACATTTAAGAGATAAGGAAATGAAGTAGTTCCAGCGTGTGATTTACAGTCTAGAGTTGTAGGTAATAATATTGTATTGTATATTGGACATTTGCCAAGAGAAATGCTCTTAAATATTCTTACCATATGTTAAACATGGTACTTATATGAAGATGGATATGTTAGTTACCTTGATTATAGTAATCCTTTCACTATGTGAATTATATCAACGCATCATATTATATACATTAAATGCACAAAATTTAAATTAATTAATTTACAATATTTCTGCCTTCTCTTGTTCAATGATTACTAGTTCTTGGAAGTGGGTAACGTGATATAGATGTCTCATTTAGAGCAGAGTATTCTACAGTCTCTTATTTGCTATACCTTGACCAGTTGTGGGCCTCTGTAGTAATTGCCATTTACTTGAAATAGAAGTTTCTATGAAGAGAGTTGAGAGATGCACTAATATATTGGTATAATGATAAGTCATTAAGAGTTGGTTTGATACCGTGTCCATTTAGCAGAGTAGTAGTGGTTGGTTCTCTTAGGGTCTGTGACCTATCTAGCCACAGGTTCTTATTCCTGATAATGGTTCCAGGCATGGGTTTCATCTTGTGGAGTGAGTCTAATACAATTAGAAAGTGTTTTTGTACTCTAATAAGATTTATGCCACAAATTAGACTTGATGGTTCATGGTTTTGTTTTTTATTTGTTGTTTGTTTGATTTTGGAAAAAATGGACACAAAGTTGGAGGGTTAGAAAAGGTGAGTATATCTGAGAGAAGTTGGAGAAGAGGCAAATATGATAAAAATACATTGTATGCAATTATCAAGGAACTAATAATGTATTTTATTAAAGAAACAATGAACTATAAAATACAAAATAATAAAGAGGGACTTAAACATTATTATAGAGTACAATGTTAGAAGATTTAAAATAGAATCAAAGTCTACTTTGAATAAAGAATACTTATTCCTTTATATAAAATAGAACTAAGAATCTAATGTTATTTCCATTGTTTGGTGTGTCTATGTTTGCTATTTTAAACATGGTCAAAACCTATTGATTGAGAGGTCAGAGACGCCCGAATGGAAACTTAAGGTGCTGTTTGGGTAGCTGGTTATGTTGTCAAACTTTCCTCTAAATAGTTGTTTATACCTATAGATTTTTTTATGCTCTTATCTTAGTGAGAGAAGCTTCTAATTATAGCAGGTAGGGCTTAATTCAGAGTCATAATACAATTATTCAAAATTCTGAGAAAATTCCGAGACTGAGTATTCAACCATAGATGGTACATCCATACCAACCTTCTCTAGACCCCAAGGCTCAGAGAAGATGTCACAGAAAGAATGAGGAGAGGTGCTATGAAATACCCTGTTCTGGACATCACTTAGCTATTGCACATATAAACTCAAAGCATCTGTGTTTGCCTGCACAAGACATATAATGGTAAGTTTTTAAGCAGAACAGGCACATCCCATTTTGCCACTATCCTGCTCCTTTCTCTTATCTTATTTTGCAGTACTTGGGACTGAACCTAAGGCCTCACATGGCTAGACAAGTATCTCACTATTGATCACATCTATATCCCACCACATTCTATTGTATACAACTAATCAGTTTCAATCATTTATGCTTTATATTTGGAACTTGTAGCTATTTCAGATTTTACCATTGTAATAAGCAATCAAAATATACAATCAAACTAATGTTTGAGGGTGCCAGCTGTATTTCTGAGTATCTTTCCTACTGTAAGTGGTATAAGAACTTGTTTGATAGAATGTTTTTCTTGAAGACCTGTAGTTCAGAAAATAATAAGCATATTAATCTCATGGTTTAGACAGTGAACAAGAATAAAAAGATGATAAAGTAACACCATCTCTTCTTCCTCTGAAGCAATCACAATGGACTTGTACCTACCTGGGGGTTTTCAATACCAACTCCTTTGGTATCCATAATTCTGATTCTAAGCATAATTAGTTTTAGGTCACAAGTGACTGTGACTTTGACAATACAATCATATATCATATGGAAAAGATGATTGCAAAGCTAGTTACCACAAATCTTGGGCATGATGAAATCAATGAGAATAAGGGAAGCAGAGCAGACTTCCAGTGCCAGTGAAGAACTGCTATGTTAACAGCTGTGATTTGATACACACAATGAGGTTTGGAGCAAAGTATGCCTTTCAGCTGGCAGAGCAGCTGCCTGAAGGCTCAAATACCCCAGAGAGCAAGTTTCAGACAGCAAGAATGAGATGAAGCTTGCCTCTGAGGAGACCCAGTTTCTGGTATTGTGCACTGTGTGTAAGAGCTTTGCATACCCAACGTTGGGAACAAGTAGACTACAACTACCACACGTCTGGGCATATTGCCACTTGGTCAAAGTATGTTGCCCGAGACTACTGATTAGAGATAATGCCCATATGTCTAGTAAAAATATGCTGGTATACCTTGGAGATATTTCAGGCTTAGTTCCATACCACTGTAAGAAAATAAATATAGTCAAATGAGCTACATTATTTTGTGGCAAACTAGTACACACACACAGCAAAAATCCTTTACACTATACACAGTCTATCAAGGGCACAGCAGTAGAATAGCTGGGACAAAGCAAGTTATATACTCTAATTTAAAAATACATTGTTGTTAAAAATGCTAACCACCAACTGAGCTGTTAGAAAAATAATGCCAATAGGATGTTCAACACAGAGCTGCCACAAACCTTGTGTAGAATATAATGAAGCAAACCTAGTAACAAAAGTTGTGCCCACAAATGGCTCTATGTTAGGATTCTGAACATCCACACCTAAGATCACTTGAACAATCTGGGAACATTAACTATAGTATAACATGTAAAATATTTTTGGAGGCTTCATTTTATTTGGGGGAAAATTAATGTCTGCAGTTTTGTCATGACTTAAAGTTTCCAAGGTTTTGAAGTGATGCTGAATCCTAAACATTGAACCTCCAAAATTGTTAACTCTGTCACTGGGTACTGATGTGTTTTATAAATAAGGATAAAGTCTTTATAAATATTCATTGGGCTTTTGATTCTTTGAAATTTTAATCCATGTATACAATACACCTTAATAATATCTGTCTCATTTTTCCCTACAACTCCCCCAGAATTCCCTACACATCTCCCACCAAGCTTTATGTCTTTTTTGTTTTAATAAGTCACTGAATCCCATTTGTGCTGTGCTGCCTATATGTGTATGGGTGTGGAATCATCTACTGGGAAACACGCAGAGAATAGGCTCAGAAAAGAAAAGTGACAGATTCCAATATTAGGTGTAATAGGAAGAATTCTATCTCTATTTCAGCAGCAGTCTCATCTCTTGGGATCACAACTCTAAGTAAAGCCATCTTAGACAGGCATGAGCACAAAGCTGTGCCACATCACATCCCTAGTCAGCCACTGATGTCACACAGCTGGGAAACTACCTTGATGGTCTACTCCCTGGAGATTATATGCCACACAAGTGGTGATGACAGAAATGCAATTTGCACCAAAAATAGATCCTAGGGAAAACGGAAATATAAGCTTCACAAAGACATAGCTTCTGATGTGGTATTCACTATTATATTACTTTAATGTAGAATATGTGCCTGTCATGTGGTGCTTGCAGGAGACTCCCAAATGCGCGATAAATATTTTCTGATCAGGATTCTGAACAACTTGAGAAATATGTAAGATAATGATGAATGGTATTTAAAACACTACTTAGTTATGACTTCTGGGCAGGATGGCAGATTATAAGTCCCACAACTGAAACTGTGAAAGAAAACAGTTGTGGTGATATATAGCTCTTATTCTACAATGGACAAAGTTTATAAAGGAACTTCATCAGTCAGGAGAGATTGCAACAGGAAAGCAAGTGGGAGAGTTGAGATTCAGAGCTGAGCTGAGACTCCTGAAAGCTAGCTGCAAGGCCCCTAGAACTGTACAACATAGTGTAACTTAGCTGTCACAGGGAGAGCAGTAGCAATTTCAAGAAAGTTCTGTTACTGCAGAAGTTAGAGTTCCCTTTTGGGGGGTTCTTAGTCTTGTTAATAAGACAAATTGGAAAAGAACTCATTAGAAAGACCAAGGATAACTTTATCAGAGTTTTCTAACTCTGATAAATCGGGCAAGGTATAAACATCTGCAGATGCCAGAAGGGAGATAGAGAAGAAGAAGAGATGCAGCCATGGCATTTGTAAGCAACCACCTAGTGAACAAGTAGTCACATAGTAGAAGAAAGGGAGAAGTAGCATCAGAGAGAATGAGTGAGATAACTTAGAATGTCTAGAAAACTAAATTAATTAATTAATTAATTAATTAATTAAAAGACTACAGCTTAAAGTAGGTATTGCCATACTTAATTTCAAGTTATACTATGGAGCCATAGTAATAAAAATATCATGGCACTGGCATAAAAACAGACACATAGATTAGTGTACTAGAATAGAGAACATAGATACAATGCCACACAACTATAGACATCCATTTTTGACAAAGATGCCAAAAATATACCTTGTAGAAAATATAGCATCTTCAAAAAATATATATCTGATAGCTACATGCAGAAAAATGAAAATTGAGTCTATATAAACACCAATTCTAAGTGATTCAAGGATAAAAAAATCCCAAGAAACTGAAAAACTTCTAAGGGAAAAAGTAGGGAATATACTTCTAGGCATAGGTAAGAACATTATGGACAAGCCTTGGATATCTTAGGAAATAAGATCCATAGTTGGCAAGTGGGATGGTATCAGAACAAAAAGCTTTGTACAACAAAGGAAACTGTCATTTGAATGAAGATGCAGCATACAGAATGGGAGAAAAATTTTCCAGCTATATAATCGAAAGAGAATTGGAATATTGAACAAAGAAAACTCAAGAAATTAAATATCAAGAAAACATCAACTGAATTAAAAATAGGCTGTTGTGGGGCTCTTACAATGGCTCAATGTATAGGAGAACTTGTTGGTTTTGCACAGGGGCCAGGTTCAGCTCTGAGCATCCACATGCTGTCTCACAGCCATCTACAACTTCAGTTCCTGAGGATCTGGTTCCCCTCTTCTGACTACCAGCCATGAACATTGTACATATACACATACACATACACATACACATACACATACACATACACATACACATACACATACACATACACATACACATACAGGTAAAAGACTCATATACATTTTTTAAAGTTAAAATTGGGCTTTGGAACTAAACAAAGGTTTGTTAAAAGAAGATGTACAAATGGTTAATAAACAATTTTAAAAGTAGTCAACATAATTAGCTACCAGGAAATGCAGATTAAAACTACTTTGATATTCAATCTCACAGCAGGCAGAATGGCTATTTTCAAAAGATCAGATGACATAAGGTAGCTGGGATATGGAGAAACAGGGACTTCATGAATTGTTGGCAAGAGGGTAAAATGCTGCAACCCCTGTGTCAGTCATTTTGGTGGTTTCTAAAAATGTTAAAAATAGAACTTCCACACACCCAGCTAACTACTTCTAGACATATACCTATAGGACTCTGTAGCCTATTAGTGAGATATTTGTGCATCTACATGCATTGCCATCCATTCATAGTAGCTAGAAATTGAATCAGCCTAGATATCCATCAGCTGATTAATGGATAATGAAATGTGATAATAATGAAATGATGCAATGAAATATTACTCAGCTATAAAGAAAACTGAAAGTATAAAATTTGCAGGCAACTGGGTATAACTGGAAAATATTATATTAAGTGAATTAATCTAAGCCCCCAAAGACAATTGCTACATGCTCTCTCATATGGAGATCCTAGGTTTGACTCTTTTGAATTATATGTTTAATTTGGAGTGTCTGTAGAACCAGGAAGCTAGTAAGGGCCCATGATATGGGGGACAAGAGGAGCCTTTAAGGAGGGATGAAATAGTAGAACACATGTGATCTGAAAGTAGTAGGGGGAGGACTGGGTGGTAAAGGTGAAAGTAGGGTTGGCACAGAGAAATGGTGGCGAGAAGGTAGGGATAAGCTAAGCAAAACTAAGGACTGCAAAAAAAAAGCATTATAGAAGCCTAATTTTTTATAAATTCTAAAATGCAGTTTATTTATTTACTTATTTTCACAGGCAGTAGTTTGAATGGACATACTCTGTATAAGTGAGCTATACTTCTAGAGGATATGGGTTATTAAATGAAAATCTCACCAGGTGTGGGATACCTCCATATATGTTATTGGTCTAGTGATCTCCACGAAATATAGGCTATTGCTTTTTTCTCTTGGTTGGCCATAGGAACGAGATGGTAAGACCATATTCCTGCAAACACCCAACATGGGTTCTCAGAACTAAACTGGGATCCTCTGAAAAAGCACTGTGTGATTTTAGCTCTGAGTCTTCTCTCTAACCCCCCATTAACACTTGTATTAAATGGACTCTAAAAGTTGTTTCATCTTGAGCAGGTGTGTATGTATCCAAGGAAGGCATTAAAGTCAAGTCATATCCATGTGCATTGGAAAGTCCTGATCACCAGACGCCCCAAGTTCTGGTTAGGAGGAGGTCAGACAAATAGGGTGAGAATGATATGACCCCTCAAGAATCAGCTAACACAAGATTTGGCCAGGTTTTTCTACCCATATTGAAATATCTCAAAACATTGTTTCCTTAGGACTCTCTAGCACTTCTGGCTACTCTATTCTGAGTTTTTATGTACGGTTTTCTTAAAGTGTATTACTACCATCAATTCTTAAGTATTTTAGTTTAGAATAAAACATCCTCCTAAAATTCATGTGGCATTGTTTCTCTTCATTGCTGGTGAGACTTAGCAATACTGATTTGTCTCTAGAACCATGTGACTTTATGACATCTAACCTTGGAAACTTTGCAGGGTATTTTCAAGAATATATAAGAAAGTTGTACCAAAAACAAAATGTGGATGAGATGACTAAGCAGTTAAACCTACAGTTCTTCCAGAAGTCCAGAGCTTATTCCTAGCATCCACAGGTAGTTCTCACATCTTTTTGGCCTCTGCAAACTTGTAGCACTCACATAGAAAAAGAAATAAATCTTTAAATACTTCGAACTTGAAACAGAGTACAATGAATATTCACCAATAAAAAGTACAGCAAAAACAAAGAGGCCCTACAAGATGGCTTAGTAGGTGAAGGCACTTACCAAGCAAACTTGATGACCTGAATTCCATCCCTGGAAGCTTTGGTGGGAAAAATGATTCCCAGAAGGGCTGTAGTACGACCTCTACACACATTGTAACATGTGTTCCTCTGAAATTTTTGTGTAATTCTCTGTCTGTCTGTCTATCTGTCTGTCTGTCTCTCTCTCTCTGTGTGTGTGTCTGTCTGTCTATCTATCTATCTACACACAGAAATAGTAATAATAAATAAAATAATAAAATAAATGAATAAACAAACACAACCTAAAATCCAGACTTCAGATAGTGTTAGAGGTCTCATTGCATCTTAGCTCATTTATGGGATAGACTTTTGTGGAAATGATATACAACAAGAACTGGAAAAGCCAATGAGGACTCATGTTCTCAAGAAGAATACACCAATGTTTGGGAAGATAATAGTTTTGAACCAAAGCAGCTGTCATTCTCTCAGAATCAAGGCCTGTTATGCTATATTGCAAGAAGGTCTTGATGAAGGCCATTCCTGTTAGGGGGATACATTACAAGATTAGGGACAGTGATGCCTTTGAAGCTGGCTTCTTTCTTAAATTAGAAGACCTTCCTGGGCCTAACTAGACATAATCAAGACATGAGGCAGCAAAGCTCACGTACCAAGAAGGCCAGGCAGGGAGAAGCTGGACTTTTAGAATAAATTTATATCTCAATTAAGAGATTAGCACATATCACATTTGGTTTCCTGTGTTCACAGTTGTACAGCGTTTTTATGTTAACCTGGATAAATACTGCCCACTTATTCCTAGTAGATTCAAACAGGGCTAGAAAGTAAGAGGGAGCTGTTTTGTCCAAGTGTTAACTAATGTTTTTGGAACCAAATGTACTAAGAAGCCTCAAAGGAGATGCTAATGGGAAAACTACTAGCTCTCAATATGCAGTGCTTTCTTGTACATAAGAAAGTAACAACTGATTTTGAAACAGAAATTGAATTGTGGGTCTGCATTTGCTTGAGTTAATTATGTACTTTTGTAGTTTTAAATAACTGTCCACTTATTTGTGACATCTGCATAATCAAATTTTCTAAGATGAACTTTTAAAAAAAATTTTTTGCTGCTTTAGTAATCTATTCTTGTGCCTTAATTTCTGCATGCTCACCCAGAGCTGAGGAAAGTCACTGGGAGGTACCTGGAATCCTAAGCAACAAGATGGCGTGCCTGGCTCTGACAGGTTTTGCTTTGGCTAATTTGTTCACTCACTTATTTATATAATTATATGATGATAATAGCCTTGAAAACACATTTTACACTATGGGATTGAAAACTACTATCACTGCTGAGCCCTTGAAAAGTAATTGTAGGAATAAATTGTAGCTAATGCATAACTATTAGCCCTTAAAAGGAAAAACGACATGGAGCCAGAATTAGGACCAAATTAGTGATAAAGTGGTAGTTATAAAAATGATGCCTGGAACACCAATCAGTTGGGAATAACCCAGAGACCTGGAGAACAGTACTGGAGGTGGTCCACAACACTGACATGTTTTTCAGTACACATGTGGGCTTGGGAAAAGGTCAAAAGGCCCCATGAAGAGCTAGAAGTAGAATTCCTCCCCCCCCCCCCCCCCACACACACAAAGTTAAAGTCAGCCATCAGAATGGTGCCTCTCGGATAAAGGAAACACAGGAAGAGCTGGGTGGGTTCTTCACTCTGCCTGATTACCTCTGTGTTACTAACTTTAATGGACATTTTTCAGTCTTTGACTCTTACATGCCATTTATGCCAGAAGCCACATCCTCCTTGAAGGACTCTCTGTGCCAGGATGTACATTCCTGGATGATTCTTCTTAGTCTCCCACATTTACTCTCTTCCACCTGACTCTTAACTTTTGGAATTGATTAGTGGGTTTTTTGTGCCTTTCTTGTGCTCACTCTCCATTTTGCCTTGGTGAATTCTGTCATTTCTTGTCTTCAATTTTCACCAGTGTTTGACCTGACAACAGGCAGATTTCTATTTTTAGGTGGCCCCTTTCCTTCCCTATGTTCCAGATCTATTTATCAAACTGCCCACTTGCATGTTCAGATTCATTTTAGTTCACTCAAACTGAACTCAACATCTTCTTACCCCATTGCAAATGTGATCTTTCTCACGTGTCATCTTCCTATCCATCCATGGCACCTTTTCGTACCTGCTCTTCCTATCCCTAGTGAATGTTACTACCTTCATTTACTGAATAATCCCATCAGAGATGGTCTGAACTTCCCTCTCTTTTGTCTTTCTACAGTCCATTTTGTAAATAACAGCCAGATCTCTTTTTGTGAACAAAATTAACTATGAAAATTTTGGGGAAAATAGGTAGATTTGGAAAGTACAATAGTAAGGGAGATAACTCAAACTCAGAAAGAGAAACCTGGATGTCCTTTCTTATATGTGACTCCTAGCCTGTAATGTATATGTATAAACGGGTGTAATTTTGAGGAAAACCTAAAAATCTAGAAAGGAGACCAAGAAAAGATAAAAATAGGCAATTAGGAAGAATGGGTGGACAAAAGGACATGCAGCATGAGAGAGCTGAGACAGGGGAGTTTACAAGTGTAATTAGGGGTAGCAGGACAGAAGGCATAAAGGAGATTTACTAAAAACATGAATTCTTTGAAAATTCTTTTTTCTGTAATTATTTTTATTAGATATTTTCTTTATTTACAGAATCTCATTCCCTGTGTGCTGATTTTTTAAAGCAAAAAAACCCTTAAATTATCATAAAAAGAAAGAAATAGTCAAATTTAGTTAACCAGTTGCTAAAAAGTCACCAATATTACCCAGAAAAGTGTCTAAGCTCCTATTCATGGACATTAGGCCCAGCCCATTAACATTCCCATTTCATTTAGACCATTCTCCTTTTTGCGTATTACCCTCGCTTTTTCCTCAATTCTTTAAACTCGCCTCAAGCTTTTATTTCTTGGATACCTACCATGTATCTGTCTTTGTTTCTCTCACACACTAACCTGTCTCCTGTTGCCTTTGTCTCTTGCTGTGTTTTTTATGTGGTTTGTTTTCCCAGAGGTTCATGTGCTGGAAGATTGGCCTCCAACAAAAATAGTATGGAGATAGTAAGTCCTTTTGGAGATTATTAGATCATGGAGCACAGCCCTTGGACAAGATAAATTTAGTTATCCCAAGGCAAAATTATTCTCTGTGAAAGATTTTTTATAAAAGAATAGCTCTGTTCCTTTTCTCTCCTCCTGTTTCTTCTCTCACTTACATGCTCCTTACCCACATGGCTAGTTCCCTTTCTGCTTCTCTGTCATAAAGTAATGCAACAGGAGGCCCTCACCAAATCATGCAGTTTGAACTTTATATCCCCTAGAATTATGAGGCAAATAAATGTCTGTTCTTTATAAAGTGTTTAGAACCAAGTATTGCAGGTATAGAAGCACAAACTAAATGTACTGTCTTAGTTAGGGTTTTACTGCTGTGAGCAGACATGACCAAGGCAACTCTTATAAGGCCAACATTTATTTGGGGTTGCCTTACAGGTTTGAAGGTTCAGTCTATTCTCATCAAGGTGGGAACATGACAGCATCCAGGCAAGCATGGTGCAGGGGGAGCTGACAGTTCTATATCTTCATCTGAGGGTCACTAGGAGAAGGCTGTCTTCAGGTAGCTAGGAGGAGAGTCTTAAAATCTACCCACACAGTAACAACCTACTCCAATAAGGACACACCTACTCCCCCAATGTGCCACTTTCTGGACCAAGCATATTCCAGCCACCACAGGTACCCAGATAACTCTACATCCTTTAGAACTCAGAGCAAATTGACTTTCTTAAAAAACCTCCATGATCCTCCACCTTGAAACTCCCTATTATTTTCTCTCTCAGCCAACCACACATCATTGCCTACACATCAAGCAAGCAAGCAAGCAAGCAATCACAATAAGTAGGTGGATATATTATTCACCACTCTTTGCGAGACTTTAAGTATCCTACAGCTCGAGAAACTGGATGTTACATTTTTCATTGCTGAGATGAAATATCTGATAAAACAACAACAAAAGACCCAAAACTTCATGGATAAAGAGCTTATTTTGGTTGCTGATTTGACAATACAGTTTAATATGATGAGGAAGATAGTGAGCAGAAATGTAAGGTGGGGGACACAATGTATCTGTAATTAGGAAGCAAAGAGAGATGGATGCTGACTCTTTGCTTGCATCTGGTTTATGGCACCACCCACATTTAAGGTGTGTCCTTTCACCTCAGTTAACCTGGTCTCCAAGCTCACTGACATGTTCCCAGAAGTTTGACTCTAGGTGATTCTAGCTCCTTTCGCAATAGGGAAGGTGAGGTCTCTGAGTGTAATGGACCTTTGGTGTCTTAGCTCAATAGAGCACAACTTGGGATTCTAGGCAAATTGGTGGCCCTCAAAGCAACCCCAGGCTGGTGGATTCTAGGTTATTCTTGTTAACTCAGTGAATTAAATTTTTGGACAACAAGAGAGTGAGTTTACAAAGAACTATTATTATACAATTAGAGATTAGAACTTTAGAAAAAGGAAGTAAAGGAAGGAGAAAGAGGAAGGAAAGAGGAGGATAAGGAAAAGGAGGAGAAGAAAGAAGAGCTTCTGTATAATAGGAGCAGTTCAAAGAACTGAAGTTCCACTGAACAGTTATTATCAAATGGCATATTCAGCAATAGAGTTCTGCAAGCAGCTCTATGGCTAAAGTGTGGGAAGCCATGGCAAGGCCTTACTCTTGGCAAACACTCATCCTTGGCTGTCCTATCTACTATTCTTCTTTCTGCTTACCTTCCATGATTCACTTGTCAGTTCTCAGAGCTTCAAACAAGGCCTCATAGCAACTCACCTTAGTAACCCTTCCTCCTGATCTCTAGATTTAGCCAACATCCTGCTAGATGGATGTTTTTAGAATCCCTGGTAATGGCAAGGCTTTGTGACAACAACAGGTATAACTTAGATCCCACAGCTAGAGCTGGCTTCCTCCACCAAAACCTCCACCATGCAAAGCCCTCTTTCCTTTTCTACCCCTTCCCATATTCTGTTTTCAGAGCATATAACCTGTGTGAACAATAAAATCTTTGCCAACTTGATCCAACTTCTTGACTTGCTGTACCTCCTTATTTTCTCGTGCATCTCAGTCCTCTCCACAGGGCATAAGGGTCCCACTTGATTGTCCAGCTGGACTGGACACTAAAGGATAGAGAGATTTCAGAGAAAAAGTGGGAAATCCCAAAGTGTCAGAGATGGTATGCTTAAGCTAGTGAATGTTACCTGAAAAATAGATAAAGAGAAAAAAATTAAAAGTTATGGTCTTTGAGTAAGAACTTACTAAAGTAGGCAGGCAGAGATATATTGCATTCCAGTAGCTCTATAACCAGATGCATCAGAGGAAGGGCTTCTGAGATATGTATGTGCATTATCTCATTAAGGCGATAATTATTCTTCCCGTCTCCTTAATATGTCTTCAGTTGAATAAGATTTCCTGTAGGGTGATCTCCTGACCAGGTGATGATTGACAAGTCAGGTATTAGATTAACTCTTAAGGGGGAAAGAGAACAATATGTAATATTCTAACCTTTGAAGCAGTTCAGAGTGTCATGTCTGCACCCAGGGATAAAGGTAAAATTAAGATTCCATTCTTTTGACCAGAATAAATTCACTTTTCTTTAATGAGTTCTCATAGCTCCATCTATTCATGTGCTACTTAAAACTCTATAGAGGGACAGTTATGTTTCCCTCTCTAACATTACCTGCAAAATGCCTGAGTTGGTGCCCAAAGCTGACTTTGAGGGAGGGGGGTCTTCCTCAATAGCCTTTAAGGTAAATTATCCCGTTGAACTTGTCGAGTTAAATCAGCATTAACCGTCACAGTGTATTTTGATTCATCCACATATTTTCAAAACCTAGCATATGACTTGCCACAAAATATGAGCTCAATCCATACAAGTTATATAAATAAATGAATGAAACACATTTTTTATATTTGTTTTTAAAATTGAGAGTTATTTTAGATTTTTGGGAACTAAGACTGTATCCTTGGGCGCCATTATATTCTTAGAGTTAACTCAGTGCTGAAAGAACCAGGTACAGGAATAGGTACTAGCCTTCCCTCAGGGACAGGACAAAATTTGTATGACTCTGCTATTGAATACCTAGCTGTAAGTGTGTACTCTTTATTCTCAGCAGAAGCCACAGCTTGCAAGGCAGGTCCATCCTGAGGAGACCCCTGAACTAATCATTCTATAGTTTATTTTTCTCATAGAAGTATCCAGATCAGAAGTACTGAGACAAGACCTGTACTAATCAGGGTCTTCAGAATAGACAGATCTAACCAACAGAGGTAATTTGGGTAAACAAAACAAGCAAGTACCGAGAAGAGGAAGTGAACACTAAGTCCTACCCCTAACCAATAAGTTATTTGCAATTGATGCCTAATGTCAAAGGTAAAGTCAGTTTTGTCCAGTGGAGTATTACTAGGTATATCAACCATACCTCAGAGAGGTTGCATGCACAGTAGTTTTATAATGCAATACTGACTCCATGGTGTGTGTGTGTGTGCATGTGTGTGTTGTCTGTGTGTCTATGTGTGTGTTGTCTGTGTATGTGCATGTGCATGCATGCATTGTCAGTGTGTGTGTCTGTGTATCTGTGTGTGTTATCTCTGTGTGAGAGTTGTCTCTGTGTGTGTATGTTGTCTCTGTGTGTGCCTGTGTGTGTTGTCTCTGTGTGTTGTCTGTCTGTGTGTGTGCATGTGTGTCTATGTGTGTGTTGTCTGTGTATGTGCATGTGCATACATGCATTGTCAGTGTGTGTCTGTATCTGTGTGTTATCTCTGTGTGAGAGTTGTCTGTGTGTCTGTGTGTGTATATGTTGTCTCTGTGTGTGCCTGTGTGTTGTCTGTGTGTTGTCTGTTTGTGTGTGTTGTCTGTGTGTGCAGTCTTTCTCTGTATTATCTCTATGTGAGAGTTGTCTGTGTATGTCTGTGTGTGTGTTGTCTGTGTGTGTTGTCTCTGTGTGTCTCTCTCTTTCTGTGTTGTCTGTGTCTGCCTGTGTGTATTGTTTATGTGTGTGTTGTCTGTGTGCTTTTTGTTTATTTTTCATGTTTTTTGTCTCATTAGTTCTTGTTTTGATTTTCAGTTGTGGATATTTTTGAGAGGAGTCCATGAAGTTGGGTGAGTAAGGAGGTAAGGACAGTATGGGAAGAGTTTCAGGAGGAAAAGAATAACATCAAAACATGTGTAAAAAATTAATTAAAAATATGATAGCAAGGGGGGAAAGTCTATAAGGAAAGCCATGAAGGATGGCTTTTAGGAGCCACAGAAGTGTGGACAGAAGAAAAAAAAATGACTATGACAGGGGATAAGGTTCCAGAGAATTGGAAAGGTATTTTTTTCTCATCACCATTCTCCTCTTTACTTCTTTGTAAACTTACAGCAGAGTAGGTATGCCATTATGAATGGGTAAAAGGCATAAAGGTATACTAGAAACATAGAATAATCTCAGTGTTGCAAATAGAACACCAGAACAAAGGCAAAGTACCTCAATAAGGTAATTCTTATAATAAAAAGGTTGTTTTAAGAGCAACCCAGTCTAGCAAGCATACTTGGCCAGGGTGACTTCTGTCTTTTATATCTAACTGTCTCACATCCAGGTAGTGGGAGCTTGACTTCACAACCTGATGAGATTGGCTAATCAGAGCAGAGGGGAAGGTTCAGGAACTATGAGTTCTTGCAGGGTTAACGTCCTTTGATGGAAAAAACCCTCTTGTGTCTCACAAGAATTGTATATTTTCCCCCAGAACCATACATTTAGCAAGGTGATAGAATTATCTTGAGCCACAGTAGAAAATTTTGTTCTCCAGCTATTATGTGACTTACAATTAAGAAGCACTTGGTATTTCCTCCTTGGGAATTAAGGAGGCTGAATAAAAAATGCCATTAATGATGCATTTTAATTTTTTTTCTGGCAGTGACAAGTTGTTTTTATCAGAGAACCATCTGAAATCTCTTTTAGAGCTTGGTTGTTGACTTTGTACTGTCAGCCTTTATCAGGATACTAACTTCAGAGTCGTCCAGGAAACCTCTATGACAAGAAGTCTTGTTTATGCTGCTACACTCAGCACTTGTCTATACTCCCTGCCCCCAAGCTGATTTAAGTCCACATATTGTCTTTGGAGAACATCTATGGCTCCTTCTTGGGGATGCAAGGGAAGTGGTTGGAGCACAAAGGTGCTGATTTCTGACAGTTAGATACCTAGTTTCACAGGGAATTGCTGTTCTATATTGGGCATAGCCTCTGTAGTAAATGGTTTGTGTTACCCAATTTAATCCTTATCACAACCTCATAAAAATGGACCTAATTATTCCTGTTTTACATATGAACAAACTAAATACCAAAGACCTCACTTGTAGAAAGTAGTCATAAGGGAATTCCAACACCAATTCTTTTTCTCCTGTACTGATTTCTTGCTTGTTAATATTTATGTTTCATTTGACAAATGACAGCCTCTCTGAGGCTCATCTATGAAAGGAGAATGACTAAAACCTCTACTTCATAGTGTTGCTATGAGACTCCCAAAGCATGATATGCATAGATAACATGCTGTATATGTTCCATGCATTGCAGTGATGCCTGGAGTAGTTGTGGTCTCTGTTATATTCTTACACCCCTAAGCTGCTTAATTCAGCTCTTGCAACAGGAAATCTTTAAAGGAGAAAAGCAAAGGCTTCTTCTGGCAGACAAACACAGTGACATTTTGTCTCCTAATAGTCAGCTATTCCCTTTATCTACCTTCTTCTCCAGGAGAACCAGCACCAGCTTGTGTCACAACTCTCCCCAGGTGACAATAATGATGAGGTGATCTACATAATATAAAAGTAAAATTCCTACAGCTAGCCAGTCAATGCCTTTAAATAAAACTGAAATGAAATTAAATGAAAGAAGATATCTTTTCGATTGTTTAAATCACTGCCTCCTGCACCTGTGGAGGAGATTTTGTAGCACTCACATGCTGAAATCTAATATGCAAGCTCTAATCGCTTAGAACTGATTACTTTAATGAATTTTAAAGGTAGGGCTTTAATTAAAACAGGTCTCTATGGACAGAAAGCGTGCTATTTTGTAAGCTCTGTAAATATTGTCTTTTAAACTAATAAGTTCAGTTACCAGAAATACTACTGTGTATAAACAGTTGGCTTTTTTTCCCCTGTGCTGTGGAAACATAACGAGATATTGAAGACAGGCAAGCTGTATTTCAAAGCTTGGCATCTGGTTTTCAAAATGATAGTGACTTAAATTTCCAAGACATCTCCCCCCTCTGGAACACAAAGAATTATCGAGGTATGATCTCATCCTGTCTGCAGACATCACCCTATAAGGTTGGACTGAGGGAGCCAGTGTCACTATGGCGGCATCTCCAGATCTTCATGACTCACTTTGAACCTTCTGTTATACACCATTCTCACCCTCTACAAAACTGACAAGTTTAAGGCCAGCCAGAGACACACTACAATTTCTTCCTCCTCATCAAACCCATATCACTTTCACCTCTTCAGAAGAGGTGACATATGTCATTATAGTGATGTTTGTGATGCAGCAGTCTGGGCTAAGGATCAAAATATATTATTTCAGTTAATCTTCAAATCACATTTAGGAAACAGGCTCTAATATTCCCAAAGGATCCTGTTCAAGTTTAGTTTCTGTTGCTGTGATAAACACTGTGACTAAACGTTGGAGAAGCAAGGGTTTATTTGGCCTACACTTTCAGGTTACAGTCAATCATTAAGAAAAGACTGAGAAGACACCCAAGGAGAAAAACAAAGGCAGAAACTGTGGACAAGCATTGCTTTCTGTCTTTCCCTCTACCTCCTACTCAGTAGCTTTCTTATTCTGCCCAGATCCTCCAGTCTAGAGATGGTAATATCCACCGTGGACTAGACCATTCCGCATCAATTATCAATTGAGAAAATGCCCCACAACCATGCATATTGGCCAGTACGATTGAGACAGTCACCTCAGAAAACTCCAGGCACTTCCAGAGAATACAGAGGCTATGTCAAATTCTAAATTACAGCTGAAACGAACTAGGAGACTCACCCCCTAGTCAACTTAACACACAAACATATCACTTTAAGCCAGAACATTTTCTTACATTTTTGTCCAGAGGATTTTTACATTAATATTATAATATAAAAATATAATAGAGCTTTAAAATCCCACAGTATTTTTAATTCAGTGCTTCAAAAGTTCAGTGTCTCTTTAGAAGCATCCAAAGTCTCTTACCTGCAGGCTTCTGTAAAATAAAAAGCAAGTTAAATACTTTCTTATTCCAAGAGAGAAGGACCAGACTATAATTACAATAAGATCAAAGCAAAACCCTAAATCAGGAGTGTAACCATTTTGGCTTCTCTAAGCCCACTCCAGCTCAGGGAGATTTATTTTTATTTACAATGCTTATGGCCTTAAGCTAGGCTTGTTTCCCAGCTAGTTCTTAACTTATATTAACCCATTTATATTATTTACGTTCTGCCACATGGCTGGTTACTTCTCCTTAGTTTCATATGTCTGACTCTCACCAGGTTTTTGTGGTGAATCTCTTCATGCCTAGTCTCTCTCTCTCTCTCTCTCTCTCTCTCTCTCTCTCTCTACCAGTTCTCTCCTGCTCTGCTGCTACTGGCCATTCAAGTTTTACTAACAGTGAATGATTTTATATACTGCACAAGAGATTTCCCCTACACAGGAGTGTTGATTAAATCACGTACTTCAATAGCCAACATCTAGGAATTGCTCTTGATCTTCTGGCTCCAAAAAGACTTGGGTAGTTTCACGTCCTTATGTCTTCTAGTCACTAAACATTAGCTTGTTTCATAGGCTTAGGCCAACGCCACTCCACAGCTGCCATTGTCCTTGATATGCATCACATAAACCTGGCATCTCCAATGTCCTGCAGTCTCCACTGCAACTGAGGCTAACTTAGCTAATGTCCCCTCCTACAATCACTTCAGGAACTACTATACTAGCATACAGAGCCAGGCCTTAGCCACTATCCATTCTTGGAGCTTGGAGCTTACATGCCACCAAAACCAGGACTACATTGAAAGACTTTTACAACTTGCTAAGTTAAGCTGCCAGTTGGAGATACAGCCTTAGCCCCCTTAGACGAC
The DNA here is from genome assembly GCF_011762505.2 of Arvicanthis niloticus. Taxonomy (NCBI): domain Eukaryota; kingdom Metazoa; phylum Chordata; class Mammalia; order Rodentia; family Muridae; genus Arvicanthis; species Arvicanthis niloticus. Next base: position 116,763,411 of record NC_047679.1, on the reverse strand, counting down.
AGCTTTTTCTGTGTTGGCTGTAAGGAAACTCATTCCTTTTCACAGGAGATTTCACAGCAATGATGCTGATCTCTCATGTATCACAGCTAATTTTTCAGCCCCTGCTGACCATTATCTGTTGTTCCACTGAAGCAAATGTTTCATTTCCACAGACTCTTGATCCAAAATAACACACACACACACACACACACACACACACACACACACACACACACACACCTGATAAAATTTAGTTTCTTTTGAAACTATCATGCACAGCAGACCCCCATTGTAAGCATTTCCCACTACACTCTTCTATCCCAAGTTCCGACGGAACATCCCATTACGCCCTAAGCGCTCATCATCTTTTCCAGCTCCAATTTTCAAATGGTCTCCAAAACAACATTATCAGACCCACCAGAGTAGCAAACTCCCTCGTGGTCCAATTTCTGTTCTAGTTTGTTTTCTGTTGCTGTGACAAACAGCACAGTCTAAGGCAACTCAGTGAAGAATTGCTTTAGCATCTCACAGTCCACCGTTAAGAAAGTTGAGGCATGAATTCAACCAGGAGCAGAGGCAGAAACCATGGAGGAAAGCTGCTTGTTTATTTGGTGTCTGGATTTTGCTCAGCCAGCTTTTTGTATACCACCTAGCCTCTCCAGCCTACAGTGATTCCTTAGACATTCCCACAGGCCACTGTGATTGAGGTATTCCCCAAATTGAGACCTGCTTGGATAACTCTGAGCTGTGTGAAGTTGATAGCTGAAGTTAACCGGGAGAGGTCATCTTTAGGATAACAGCCAAATCCCCTTGATTCTCTTTAGGTCCCTTTTAACTTTCTGACTTCATTTCTTCCTGTCTGTACTTCCCCTCCTTGAAATGGAGAGAAGAGCACAGGCAGAAGAAGCAGGCCCTCCACTGCAAATTGATTTAGTAATATATTTAAAGAGAGACTCTCTGTTGAGGATCTATTGTATTCCAAGCATCAGAGTTTCATTTCTGTTGCTATGATAAAATACACTGACCCAAAGTACTAAGGGAAGAAAGGGGTTAAGGAAGTTAGGCAGGAGAACCCTAAAATAGCAGGTCACAGCACATCCACAGTAAACAGAGAAATAAATACATAAATACTTCATACTTAACTCACTTTCTCTACTCACATATAGTCAAGCACTCAAACTCAGGAAATGATGCCATCCACACTGAGCTGGATCCTTTCGCATCAATTAAAGCAACCAAGACAATCCCCAGGGACATGCTCACAGGCTTCATTTAGATACTCTCCCTAGGTGACTTTAGATTGAGGCAAGTTGAAAATTAAAACTAACACGTCAAGTTTTATGCCAGTTACTTTTATACAGTTTACACATTCCAGTAATTCTGTGAGAAAGGTATCATTGGTATACTGATTTTATTGATTAAAAACCCCCAGACTTTAAAACTGGGATTGTTTTTTCCAAGGCTTCAAACAAGGCAACTGGCAATGTCAAACTGTTTATCTCCAAATTCTGGTTTGTTTCTTTAAATGCAACCTCCCAAAGCCTAGAAATCTGTGCGAAGACACATGGACACTGCTGCAACCTCTCTCACTTCCATATTGTACTCATCCTATTTTATTCAACCTCTAAGCAGCAGCAGCAGAAGCAGCAGAAGCAGCAGAAGCAGCAGAAGCAGCAGCATTTTTGCAAGCTGGGAGGCAGTGTGCATGCATGGATCACCTGTCAGTCACTTCTAATTATGTGGCTCAGCTACTGAATGCTTTACTTCCAGAAAGCTGCTCTTTTCTGTCAGTATAAAGCTCTGTCTCCATTCAAATAACCTCTAATTTAGTACTCCAAATCTTCACTCTAGGTTATTTAGAGGAGGTATTAGTCATGCTGTGGTCAGTTTCAGGATCCCCACTTGTTCAGATTTCTTACAGTGACTTGGTGATTTCTCTTCCTTAATAAAAATCAAAGAATGGAGACCCTTGACCTTGGAGGGTGTAGAAGACAATCCTATTACTCACCAGCATTCATGTTCCACCTTTCTGAAATACAAACCTCAACTATAATTTTTTAAGATTCCTCTATGATAAGTTATGGCCTTGTAATCATACCCTATAAAATAGACATGAAAATTTATGTGCACTATGACCATATTAGACTGTCATATGTTCATGTGAGCCTCTGTTCATGGTCCTCCATATGAATGTTCTGGAGAAAATACTGGGAACTTAGTGAAAGCTTGATCCTGGATCACAGTGTGAGAGACCCCCAACCAGGAAAATTTGTCCTGGAATGTGTTATGAGTTAGAAATAACCTTTTCCTATGAGAAACACTAAGCGAACTCAGCATGTTGTAGTTCACTCATAGAGGATAGCTTTATTCAATTAATTCCTTTACCCAAGATTCAGGGAACATTGCAGAAGAAGGGAAGGAAAGACTGTAAGAGCCAGAGGACCAGGAAGTCCCCTAGAAATGACATGGATGCTACAGCAAGATACTTCAATAATAACCCTGTCTAAACAAAACCCAACCAATGACAATGTCAGTACACATGATCATGAGGAAGGGAGAAATTTCACAGTAGGGGTCCCTGGCCTAGATTAACCAGGAATGAGAGAGAAAATTAGTCTTTCCCAGAGATAAGCTCCTAATTGATTATGCAATACAAAGGGTTAATCCTAAAATGTATATAAAACAAGAAAAATGATCACAGCAGATTGTATTTATATATTTATGCATTATATATGAAATAATAATAAATAAAAAGAGGTCATAAATGTGAGAGGGAGTAGGGGAAATGGGAGGGCTTGAAGGGAGAAAGGCTTAGTGGTGGTGATTGTAATTACATTTTAATCTTAAAAGCTTTAAAAGTTCTGTGGTAGAGCAGATGATATTTGGGTCATAGAGGATGGTTTTATTTAATTAATATAGAGGAAAGCAATTTCTGGGTGCCCATAAAGTAATTGTCAAGGAAGGGTGTTGAAGAAGTAAATAAAATCAACACCACTGATGAGACAAATGAGGTACAGGATGAAAAGAGCAACTCTGCCACTCTATTTGCTTCCTCTCCCACCTGGAAAGGAAGCAACAGAAAGTTACAAAGTGAGATAATCTCCTCTCCATGGATAGCTGATAAAAGTAGCATATGCCAAGGGTTAATGTCATCTATGCACATTCAAGGACACTGATGAGCAGCAGTGTCACCCTGCCTGATGGAATGTCTCAGAGACATTTTTTTTATTTTATTGTATATTTTATTTACATTTCAGATGTCATCCCCTTTCCCCATTCCCCCCCCCCCTGTAAAAAAAACCCTATCCAATGCCCCATTTTCCTTTTGCTTTTATACACTTTTTAAAAAATGTTAATCAAAGGCTTTATAAGTTTGGTAATGGTCAATCAGAAGTGTAACCCAATACCCAACCTAGATATATTAACTATCTGACTGGTGGAGACACGTGAACATCTGCCTCCATGTCCCCCCTCTCTTTCTCTCTCTTTCTCTCTCATCACCTAGCTTCTCCTCTCCTTCTTCTCCTCCTCTCCTTACTCCTTCTCTTCCTCATTTTTTTAAACTTTTTTTTTTCTATGAGACTCGAGCTGAGTCACACGCGGGATTCGAACAGGGAGAGCAAGGGTGCGGGTCGCCCTCTGGTGGCGCCGAAGCCATGCACCACCGCTCGTTCCTCAGAGACATTTTTAAGCAAACTGTAATATGTTACTACCACTACTGAAGAATGGAGAACAGTCATCCTTCTGTATCATCAGTCCTTTTGGGTCTATTGTGAGGTCAACCTGCCCTTCTACATGTGAGCATCAACTGTGACCCATGAGGGTTACTATAAGGAGATTAACTCATTGGAGGAAAGAGAATGTGTGTAGTTTGAGTGAGAAAGCCCCAATAGAGATGGAACAGGAATGCACAGTTTTATCTACTTACTTATTTGTTTATTTATTCATTTTTAACATCGGATCAAGTGGCATTGAATTCAGCCAGTCGTGGCATCATTCTCTTAGGTCTGGAGGACATTTTGTTCAGACAGTCTTCGGTGTAGCTGTTCAATATCCCATAGTGCATTAGATACAGAGTAAGAATTGTACCATAGCTGACTGTTCTTGGCGCTTTTAAAGCAAACTTGGGGATTATCATCTCATAAAGATGAGAAGTTATTTTAATGTAATACATCGTTTTGTGTGCTGTGCTTAGAAACATATTTTCCCCAAACTCAGGAAACCATGGAAATACAGCCAAGTGAGTAATCTTTTGTGTATATATTTATTTGAATATATCAGAATGTTGTAAATGAAGTGTTTCTTTCTGAAATATAAATTTGGAGGTTTGCCTGAAATCATGCCAATTTTGCCTCTGCTGTGTTAAGTAAGAAATGTGTTCCTTAATGAGTGACTAATAGCTGTGTATCTGTTTATCATTATTCAGTCATTAAACATTCATAGACTGCTTATTAGGGGCACCATGCTAGACATTGCTTGGGGGAATGTTTGGTCAAAATAGCGGTTTTGGGTTTTTTTGTTTGTTTGTTTGGTTGGTTGGTTTGGTTTGCAACTGACTCAGGAGCTCAGAGGACCTACCCCTGCATTCCCACATTAGACCTTTCCACCAGAGCAATATTTGTCAGAACAATTCAGGCTTCTCTTGTGCAGCACCATTCACTTTGATCAGGATCCTTTTTTTTTTTTTTTTAACTTTGTGGTTTCATTCTTCACTGTTGCTTAGTCTCTTCTGAAGTAACCATTTGTCATTTTATGTTGTTGTTAAATATTAAATTTTAAATAGAAAACACTGCCTATTTTTTTGTAGATGAGTAATGGGGTAACACATTAAATGCTTTTTATCATATATAGACTCCATATTTTGTAATATATATTTCTATACATATATTTCATATATATATGAAAGTGAAAGGTAAGCTCTTTGAGGGGAGCGGTAGGCCAGTGAGAAATGTTAAGGTCGTGCAGAAAATAGGAGCAAAGTACAATAATGTACATGCATGATAAACCCATTATTTTATATGCTGACCAAAAAAGATTTCTGAAAAGAGAAATTATCATTTACTTAATCATAATTAAATGTTAAGTTTCTCCTAGTTTTTCACTGCAATAATTATTTAAGTTTTCCTATTTGTTTGTTTATTATTTATATACCTTTATTACAATTTGTAAAGTGTAGGTCCTAGAAACTTCATTTCTACACCAAGGGGAAAATATATATGTTTTATCCTCATTATCATCCTCCTTCTTTTTTGAGACAGGGTTTCTCTGTGTAGCCCTGGCTCTCCTGCAACTCACTCTGTAGACCAGGCTGGCCTTATACTCATAGAGATTCTCCTGCTTCTATGTCAGGGTTGTGAGTAAACTTTGTATTTCTTGACCACTATAAACATTTGACTGTATAAACATTTGAGTCACCACTAAGGGTTAACTAGACTTCTGCCAGCCATTACTTTCCTGCCAACAGTGATCTGGCTGGTGTCTGGTCAGCAATGGAGCCCTGGCTTATCTTGGCATTTTAATTTATTTCCAAGTGGAAATCACATTACTTAAAACACAAATATGATTTAATGATTTTAAAAAATACATAGATGTCTCCTTTCTAACTGCTCATTAAGGTGGAGAAAATGCCTTTAGAATGGTTTACAAAATGACATAGAGATAAACAGGAGGCTAAGAGGAAAAGGCTGAGAGACATAGACTGTTCTGATAGAAAAGAATATTAGAGCATGTTTCTAATTCCACTCTGCTACTAGCTGTAAATGACATTGAGAAGCTTTTTGCCCAGCTGGGCCTCAGTGTCCCAGTGTACACAAAGAGGCAGCTACCTCTGTGATCGTTTCTAGCTTTACGCATGAAATGTTACAAACTAAAACATTAGGAATTTTAAATTAATCTCTACCTATTTCCCCATATAATGAATTTTATAGAGATGGTAGTGATTTGAATAGTTAAATAATTCCTGAGTTGAGTCAGAGACTTGAGGAAGTAAAATATTAACTGCCTGCCCAGACCCTCATCAAAAACCTGAATCAGCTTACAGTAACTTAACTATCCCAAAAGTTTCAGAATAGGACTATCTTAATGTACCTCATAGAATATGTTAATTACAGAAGCTGCTATCTTACAGTATATACCCCTCAGGAAAATTTTAACAGTGAAAATTAAACTATGACATAGTGCCATCTTAATATAAATTTTATCATGCACTTCAAAACCAGTGATATTAAAACTCATAAAAAAAACCTATCTTGGAATCAGCAGTGTTCATGTATTTCAACATGGAAAGTTTTAAAGTTGAAAAAAAATGCAGCTGAAATAAACATTAATTACATATTTAATTGGGAGAAATAATAATGTGCTCACTAAATAAGCATAATAACCTGAAGATTATCTAGACTTTATACTTCCAGATATGTAACCTAAAATTCCCAAGATCAGAGGCAATATGCATTTAGAAAAAAAGAAAGAAAGAAAGAAAGAAAGAAAGAAAGAAAGAAAGAAAGAAAGAAAGAAAAAAGGAAGGAAGGGAGGGAGGGAGGGAGGGAAAGTAGAAGTGCTTCAGTAAGGACATCCAAAAATGATATCCGCATAAAGTAAGGGACTCAAAGGTTGGCAACATCTACATTTTTTAAAACTTAAGATACTCTCCTAAATCATTCAAAACCTCATGGGGCATTTCATTCAAGCAAACTAGCTGAATTTTAACAATGGAGCCTTGGTTGAGCTTTCTCTGTTCCCATCACATATGCCTATACTCAAGAGCAGCCTTGAAAATGAGATCTCATAGGAAGTCCAGCAGTCTCAATTAACCTGGACTCCTGAGATCTCTCAGACACAGAGCTACCAACCAGGCAGCATACACCAGCTGATATGAGTCCCCCAACACATATACAGCAGAGGACTGCCAGGTCTGAACTCAGTGAGAAAAGATGTTGAGGCCTAAGCTGGCCCACTTTGGGCGGCCAAAAAATGTTGGGAACTGCACTAGTCCCAAGTTCGGGCACCAAAAGTGTTGAGGCCCAGGCTGCCCCGAGTTTGGCGGCCACTGTATCCCTGTCCAAGCTGCCGCGCAGGTCCGCGGGTCTGGGTTCAGCAAGAGAGAGAGTGAGGGCGGTCGCGAGGAATGGAGACCAGATACAGGGTGTTTCAATCCTGTTTATTCTTCAGTCTCTCTTCCTAGTCCAAGTCCCAAGTCTTGAGTTCCTAGTCCCTAGTTCCTAGTCCCTAGTTCCTCCAAGTTCTTTCTCCAAGTTACTTTTTCCAAGTGCCTGCTACCTAATGCCTAATAACTAACTCCTAGTTCCAAGTTTTACTCTCTGAAGTGTCTTCTTCTCTGTCTCCTCTGTCTGATTCTCTGATCTCTGTCTCTGCCTTTTATATGTCTCACTTCTAAGCCATGCCTCTAAGTCACACCTATAATCATGCCCTTAGGTCTTGTCTCTAACTCTGATCTCTACACTTCTAAGTTAAACACCTTTAATCTCACACACCCAAGGTATCTAAACCAAGATTATCGGAGTGTGCTCAGCTGTTGTAGGCTATTGTAATCCAAGTCTCATGTCAGGGTATATGGCTCAAGATGGCTGCAAAGCTGATAGCCACTTTCTGCTAAAAGTCAGCCCCCAACAAAAAGATGCAGCTAACTCTCCAGAGACTTTCAGTCCCAGAGAGTGGGAGGTCTGGTGGGGTGGGTGTGGAGGGTGGGACGTCCTTTTGGAGACAGGGGAGGAAGTGGGGGATGAGAAACATCCAGAAGGCAGACTGGAGGGAAATAATGACTGGACTGTAAAAAAAAATCGATTAAAAAAAAAAGAAAGAAAGAAAATGAATAACTTAGCAGCCATTCAAAGAAGAAAAAAAGTAATGTCTTCTAAATCTTATACCTGGAGACATTTCATTGTTGGACCTGGCTGATGACATGCAAAATGATTCATATTCAGAATTTACCTTGAGCCTTGCTCATTGCAAATATTCCTACCAGAAGGTGTTTAGTTAAAACAGTAAGCAACAATCATTTAACGTTGCAGTTGTTAATTTAATGAAAGACTTTTTTTTATTATACAGGTTTTTCACTTCCTTGGTAAAAGTTATCCCAAGATATTTTGTATTATTTGTGGCTATTGTGAAGGGTGTTGTTTCCCTGATTTTTTTCCTCAGCCCCTTTGTCATTTGTATATAAGAGGGTCACTGGTTTATTTTTTAGTTAATCTTGTATCCAGCCATTTCACTGAAGATGTTTATGAGCTATAAGAGTTCCCTGGAAGAATTTTTGGGAGGTCACTCATATAAACTATCATATAATCTGCAAATAATGATACTTTGGCTTCTTCTTTTCCAACTTCTATCCCCTTGATCTCTTTTAGATGTCTTATTGTGCTAGCTAAAACTTAAAGTGCTATAATGAATAGATATGGAAAGAGTGGGCAGCCTTGTCTTATTCATGATTTTAGTGTAATTGCTTTAATTTTCTTTCCATTTAATTTGAAGTTGGCTATTGGCTTGCTGTATATTGCACTCATTGTCTTTAGGTACATGCCTTGTAGCCCTGATCTCTCCAAGATCTTATCATGAATGAGTATTGAATTTTTGTCAAAGGATTTTTCAACATCCAATGAGATGAGCATGTAGTTTTTTCCCTTTCAGTTTGTTTATATGGTGAATTACACTGATGGATTTTCATATTTTGAACCATCCCTTCATCTGGGATTAAGCCTGCTTGATTGTAGTAAATGATGGTTTTTATGTGTTCTTGGATTCAATTTACTAGTATTTTATTGAGTATTTTTATATCAATGTTCATAAGGAAGATTGATCTGAAATTATTTTTCTGAGTTAAGTCTTGTTTGGTTTAGTTATCAGGGTTATTGTGTCCTCTTAAAATGAATTTGGCAGTGTTCGCTCTGTTTCTATTTTATGGAATAATTGGAGTATTGGTATTAGCTCTACTTTAACGATCTGGTAGAACTCTGCACTAAAATCATCTGGCCCTAGGCACTTTTCTTTCTTTCTTTCTTTCTTTCTTTCTTTCTTTCTTTCTTTCTTTCTTTCTTTCTTTCTTTCTTTTGGGGGTGGGTGGGAGATTTATTGACTGCTTCTATTTCTCTGGGGTTTATAGTTCTATTTAAATTGTTTATTTGATATTGACTTAGCTTTTGCAAATAGTATTTATCAAGGCAATGGTCTCTTTCTTTTATTTTCATCACTTTTGTGGTGTAGAGGTTTTTGAATTAAGATCCAATGATTCTTTGGATTTTTTCAGTATCTTATTATGTCCCCCCTTTTCATTTCTGATTTCTTACTTTTGTATTCCTTTTTGCCTTTTAACTAGTTTAGCTAAGGATTTGTCTATCTTGTTGATTTTTGTCTAAAAACCAACTCTTTGTTCATGGATTCCTTGTATTGTTCTTTTTGTTTCTGTTTTATTGATTTCAGCCCTGAGTTTGACTATTTCCTGCCATTTACTCCTGTTTGATGTGTTTGCTTCTTTGTGTTCTAGAGTTTTCACGTATGCTGTTATGTTGTTAGTATGAGATACTTTCAATTTCTTTATGAAGGTAGTTAGTGCTATAAGCTTTTCCTCTTAGCACTGCTTTCATTGTATCCCATAAGTTTGGGTATGTTGTGTCTTGTTTATATTAAATTCTTGAAAGTCTTTCGTTTCTTTATTTCTTCCTTGACCCAGTACTCACTGAGTAGATAGTTCTTCAGTTTCCATAGGTTTATAGTCTTTCTGTTGTTTCTGTTGTTGATGATGTCCATCTATAACCCATGGTGGTATGATAAGATACAGGGTGTTATTTAAATTTTCTTGTATCCGTTTAAACTTGCTTTATGTACAATTATATGATCGGTTTTGGAGGAGGACCCATGAAGTACTGAGAAGAAGATATATTCTTCGTGTTTGGGTGAAATGTTCTGTAGATATCTATAGGTTCATTTGAATCATAGCCTCTGTTAGTTTCATTGTTTCTCTGTTATTTTCTGTTTCAATGGCCTGCTGTCCATTGGTGAGAATGCATACTGTACACAGGTGATGCACACACGTACATATAGTCAAAATACTTATGTACATAAGATAGAATAAAAAGTCAATCTAATTTTTTAAATCACAGCACAAAAGGAACTAGGTTGGAATCAATGCTTACTCTTCTGCTAGATTTGACCAGAATCTAGTTCATAAAATCATCAAAATTACTTTTTTTTCACAACAATCTTTTCAGATAGGTATAACTTCCCCTTGATAAGCAGGAATCCTTGTGGTTTTGAATGAGTGCCATTTTGATTACTCCGCTGGCACACGGCAGGAGAATCAGGATTTGATCCCAGGCCAGCCTAACTTTTGCATCTGTACATTTTCTCATCTAACAGTGTGCTTTTGTGATGGTATTCACTCAGTCTTGGTGTTGTAGATGCTCAGGTCTAGATACTTCTTGATACAAGTTTACTTTGTGTGTCTAAATGGTAGAATGAAGCTTAGTATGCCACTGCTCAGAAGCTCCATAGTTTTCTGCCCCAACCCTTTCAATGACCAATTCCAGTATACTACTTACTAAACTTTGGCGATTACCTTATTCTTAAATATTCTTTTCACAGAGTATTTAGAAGGCATTTGTGTAGATGTGTGGGGGTTGGTAATAATGGAGTAGTAGTGGAGGCTGAAAAATACACATATACATTTTTTTATATCTGAGTCTTTCAAATTTAACAAGCCTCCATATTATCTGCATGTTCTTTATTAGATCTCTCTCTCATTTACCTATCATTTGTCTTTCTATGTATGTATGTATGTATGTATGTATCTATCTATCTATCTATCTATTTATTTATTTATATCTATCATTATCTATCAAAATGTCCTCACTCATTTTATAACTCTGGCTAGCCTGGAACTCACTATGTAGACTTGCCTGGCTTAGAACTGACAGAGATTGATGTGCTTTCTGAGTGCTGGAATCACACCTGGTCGTAGACTTTAAAAAATATTTTTATTAATTCTTTGAGAATTTCATATAACACATTTTGAAATATTCACTACAGTTCCCCCTAATTCTTATAACCACTCTTAACTCATGACCTACCCAACTTTGAGATTTCTTCTTTTTTTCCCACTGAGTACAGCTTGGTTTGCACAGTAAATAAGTCTTGGAGGTAGGACCTGCTCTGGAGTGTGGTGAAACTACCAGGGATAATGTTATTAAAGAAGACTAATTCCCTCTTTCCCAGCAACTATCAAATGCTGATAACTCCTCAGCTAGTGGTGGGATTTCATGCTCACTTTGCTATCTCAAAGTTGTGAGCTTGTCTGGCTTGAGCTTGAACAGGTCTTGTGCTGTCAGAATTGTGAGTTAATGAATATTTCTGCCCTGCTGTGTCAGTAAAACATGGCTTCCTTGAAGTCATCAACTTCCTGTGGCCCTTACTATCTTTCTGCCTCCCTTTCCTTGAAGTTCTCTGAAACCTGGGTAGAAGGGTATGTATATAGATCCCATTTAGGGCTGACCACTTTACAGTCTCTCAATTCACTGCATGCTGTTCAGATGAGTGTCTTCATGATCATTTCCATCAACTTCAAGAAGATGCTTCTCTGATAAGGCCTGAGAGGTGCACTGGACTATGGATTTTTATTGTTTGGGCCAAACAGTGAAATCTAAGATGTCAACACAATTGAATGCTAAAGAAAAAAAAAAGCAGATATAATAAACAATGAATGGGGCTTTTACCCTGCCAGACTTGAGGAAGCTATCCTTCTTAGGTCCTATAAATCACTACCAGGTTGCAGGTGAGATTAGTTAAATGAGATACCATATAAATACAAAATACATAGAACACTAACACCGATCTCTCTCGCTGTATATTCCAAAGTAATTATAGTAACAGTTTGCTTCCATTTTTAATTAATTATGCCTCAGATACTTTTGACTTTATGACAGTATAGTAAAATTGTGACTTTAAAATTGGAATGAATGTATCTCTGAAAATAGACCCTGTATCCATGTTCACAGTCTCATCATTTTCTGTGACTACATAGCATGCCTCACTGAAAGTTTATTAAACATAATTTAATTAATTTAATTTGTTATATACACCATGACATGGCAAATATCCATCCATTGGCTATTTTGAATTAACTTCACCTTGTAATAAGTAAGACCTAAAACCTGTTCTCTCAGCAATTTTCAGATAAATAATTTCTTGATTTTAGTTAGCATAATGTCCAAAATGACCTAAACTTATCCTTTTGTCTAGCTTGAATTTTGTATCCTGGTTTCCAGCTAAAAGGTGACAGAGAGGGGAGATTCATCCAGATAGTTGAACAGTAGCTCCTGGTAAACACAATTTTACATCCTGCTTCTATAACATTTTTTTTATACTGCAAACATCAATGAGATCACCTAGTATTAATCTTCTTTATTTCACTGAACATTATGTCCATCAGGTGCATCCATGTGCTCAGAAAGAACAAGATTTCCTTCTTTTAAAAATTGAACAATGTTCCATAGTGAATATATACCACAAATTCTTTATCCATCCTGTCCACTGATGGACACTCTTCATTTCATATTTTGTGTCTTATGAATATTCCTGTAAAGAACACAGGAGTGCAAGAGCTCTTTACCATATAGATTTTATGTCTTTTAAATTTATATAATATATATTCCAGTATTTCATCCAATAAATAATCTCTTCCAGTAATAGGATTGCTAGATTATATAATAGTTTAATTTTTTAGTTGTCTTTGAGGAACCCTCCACATTGTCTTCTAGAATATACATGCCAATTTAACTGCACAAAACACCTACTTTCTGATATGTTTTTAATGTATTTTGGCATATATCTTAGGAATTAAAGGGACTAGAAGTATTACGTACAGATTCTTTCTAGTACTTGTTTATGTGACCAAATCTTCTCAGTTCTCCTTTGTTTAAAATGTATTAAGAAATGTAACGGTATATTCTATCTCATACTGTCAAAAATAGTATTAATTCTGTTGAAAGTACTGTTCATTCTGAGATGCTGTCAGTGCAGCAACACAGCTTCTACCTCAAAGGGAGTAAGAATTTACTCTGGAGCCTAATTTAAGTGACAATGGCACAGGAACATGGAGTTATTTTAGGTTCCATGTCCCAATGTGGTAGCAGTTTATTTGAATTTTTATAGTAATAAAAAGATGTAAATCAAGGCATTTAAAAAGTTCATTGTTAGAAACCATTAAGTGGATGGTTGCAGAAGACAGAGGAATTTCTTTCTTTTTTTTTTTTGCATGGAAGAATTTTTATTTATTTATTTTATTTTATTTTTTATTGGATATTTTATTTACATCTCAGATGCCATCCCCTTTCCCCAATTCCCCTCCCTAGAAAACCCCTATCCCATGCCCCCTTTTTCTTTTTGCTTTTATATATTTTTTGTTAAATGTTAATCAAAGGCTTTATAAGTTTGGTAATGCTCAATCAGAAGTGTAACCCAATACCCAACCTAGATATATCAACTATCTTTGACTGGTGGAGACACATGAACATCTGCCTCCATGTCCCCCCTCTCTTTCTCTCTCTTTCTCTCTCTCATCACCTAGCTTCTCCTCTCCTTCTTCTCCTCCTCTTTTTACTCCTTCTCTTCCTCTCGGTACTCCTCCCACCTTAGCTCCTCCTACATATCACCCAGAGGTTCTGGTTAGTCAACAAAATGATTGACTGGGTATTAGGACTATCTTGTACCTCACTGGTACAAACTGGCATAATTATGCTCTAATTGTATTCTGAAAGACAGAGGAATTTCAACTCTAGACTTCAGATACTATCTATTAGCAATCTTAGTCCTGCCATTGTGAAGACAGGGGTTTTATTAATATATTACAAGGTTTTTGATCTGTTCATCTGGTACAGAGGTGGCCTAGGAATGGTTTATTAGGGAGCTAAAGATAGCCCAGATGAAACTGTGGTTAGGCTCTCAGTAGCATTCAAATTTCTCCATAATCACTGAAGTTTTCATCAGCCCATCAATCTATATTGACAACTTCTTTCTAGGAATCCTCTTCTTTACAATATATAATAAATGGAACTCTACATTCACCCAATGCATTTAAAAAATTAATGTGTTACATAATATCTGGCACTTCCTTGGTTGTGTGTCTGCCAACAACTAATGGTAACCCTATGTTCTTCCTGAGCATAACTATGTATTCCAGTTTTAGGTCACAAACTCCTTACCTCTAGTGAGCAGCAACATGTATCCCACCCTGAAGGGGTCTTGTCAATGTCAGTGTCCCCCATGGAACAAATAAACAAATGAAGGTAGAAAAATTAACTTGCAATATTTTACTTTAAGGTCTCATAGCTTTTAAAGAGTGCTTTAAAGTTAAGTTTTAGTTTGTTTTGTTTCAGTTGTATGTGTGTCAGGGGTGTATGTAAGTGCACATGAGTGCAGGTGCCCTTGGAATTCAGGATAGAGTATCAGAGCCCCTGAAATTACAGGTAGTTATCAGTTTCCTCACACACCTACTAGAAACCAAAGCCATGTCTTGTATAAGATCAGTATCTGCTTTTAACCACTGAGCCACTTGTCCAGGTCTCAAAACAGTTAAACAACAACATATAACTCATTTATAATAATTTCAATTGTACAGTGGTAGACAATATTAATTTAATCTAGAAGGAAAATTGCAACACAGAGACATGTATTCATACAAAAATTTTAATTAATTTTATTTTACATATATATTTGGATATAAATAAATATTCAAGAATAAATACATTAACCAATAAGAAAATCTAAGGAGGGAATAAGATGATGGTATGAAGTCAGTGCAAAGCAGGGAGTGTGTCAGGACTAGATGAAAATGATTAAGAAAGATTTTGTCACTCCATTAAAATATGTAGGAAATTATTTGTATACATTTACACAGATGACAAAATGTTGACTTGAAAATGTGCTAAGTGGCACATTTTCCTTAAAATTTGTTTATGGAATAAGAATAACTTGGCAATGACTGAAGTAAAGAGATGACTAGCTCTGTCTTCTTAAAAATGATTTCAAGTCAACCAATGGGAAACGAAATCAGGAATAAACACACTTTCCATCAAACGTGAAGACATCTGCTACCCAGAATGAAAATATATGAACAAATGCTGCCAAGTGCTGTCCCACAGGTGTGCATGGATGTATGGGAAAACACCAAGCAAGACATCTTGGCAGTATATGGGAACTAAAGCTGGCAGGAAACTGCATTCGACATGTCTGATCAAAGAGAACTGCGACAGAAAATCAGGTAACGATAATGTGAAATCACTGCCACTTGAAAAATTAAACGTATTACGAATTCTGATATTAGTGGTCAAATTCCATGAGAATTAATCTAGAGTGCTGCTAGGTTCATGCTGTACTTATTTATATATCTACCTGTGGAACATAGATGCTATGATCTTTTTTTGTTTAATTACAAGCATTTCATTTTGTTTAGATCATCTTTCAAGTTCATCCACAATATTTGACAATACTTCCTTTTTCTTCAGGGCTGGACATTGAACCAAGGGTTTGGCAGTTGGAAAGCCCCTACGCATTTTTATGTAATTTATTCATTAGTATATTCTTTGACTTTTAATTGGGCTGGTGGATATAACTATTTGTATGTGTAAGTCTCAAATCTTGTTGGGCAATGATACTACTTTTGGCAATTAATTTTCAGATTTTCTTGGCCAGATAACAATTATTAGTAACCCATTATTACTAAAGCAATGGAAACATTTCTTTTAGTTTTCTTTTCTTTTTTTTTATTCAATTTTTTATTAGATATTTTATTTACACTTCAGATGCCATCCCCTTTCCCCATTCCCCCCCACCCCCTTAGAAAACCCCTATCACATGCCCCCTTTTCATTTTTGCATTTATACATTTTTTAAAAAAATAATGTTAATCATAAGCGTTATAAGTTTGGAATTGTTCAATCAGAGGTGTAACCCACTGACCGACCTAGATATAACAACTATCTTTGACTGGTGGAGATACATGAATATCTGCCTCCCTGTCTTCCCCCTCTTTCTCTCTTTCATCACCTAGCTTCTCCTATCCTTCTTCTCCTCCTCTTCTTACTCCTTTTCTTGCTCTCAGTACTCCTCTTACCTTAGCTCCTCCTACACATCACCCTTCCTGTTGAAATGAAACATTTCTCTCAAAATACAATTAGAGCATAATTATGCCAATTTGTACCAGTGAGGTACAAGATAGTCCTAATACCCAGTCCATCATTTTGTTGACTAACCAGCACCTCTGTCATCTATCCTAACTAAAACATTTAGTTCTGAACCTGGCTTTAGGATGAATGTCAGCTAACTACCATCCACTCAAATCTGCTCTTACGGTAAATAGCTATAAGTTTTCAACCCCGTCAGAAATCCAGAATGACTGAGTTAACTATAATTGTGGGAAGCACAAATCATAGCTTCTAAAACTTAGCCAATTTATAGAGACCTCTGAACACCTGAAAAGCCTCTATACTACCGAATGTTGGAGCATCAAATCTTCAGCCTTCTGGCCCAGAATCATCTGACAGACCTTGGTGATGCAGGATTATTAAGGACTGATTACTCTGTCTAGGCAGATATAATCAGTCGACTATTCTGCATGTGTGTCCTTTTCTGGACAGTAATTTGTCTGTAGATGGAGAGAGGCAATTCTTGCCTAGTGGCTGTTACCACACAACTGGAGTAACTCCAAGGATGCTCAATTTCTTCTTAGAATCCACGACAGGAAGCTGTCAGGAGCAGACAGGTCTCTAATCAATATGAACATTAATATATAAATATTTGTAGCATCAGTTCTATGGACTTCTGATGTTTTGAAAACCAACTATCCATGTAAGGTAACCTGGACTATTTTCTGTTAACTCCTCTCAGCTATTTCTAAGTAAAATATGGAAAGCACCCTAACAATAAACTCAAAAATATGAATTTGCTATAGTCCCTTAACTCATAGGTTAACCATCCCAAATCAGTTAAAAAAGTTCAAAAAAGGGCTGGGTCTAGGCATTGTATTCCTAAATGTGTTATACAGGCACAATGCCCATGAGTGTATCAATATTCATCTCATTTTTATATTAATAAGAGGCTCGTACCAATGAAAACCTTAAATTTGAGATCAAAGTAAATTTTGTACCATTTAAGAATTTATAACTTCATCTTGATAATAAGTATATAGATTTCTACCAGTAGGTTATGGCTATGCAGTAAGTCCTAGCTAATCCCCCCTGTTCCAACAAAACCACTACTTGTCCCTAGAAAGACAGACCATTATTAACCACATTAGTCCCCAAGCTCAGGGAATAGGGGCGCTGACTCTTCTTTAACTTCTTCAAGCTGATTAAGGGCGTTGAGATTTTAGAAGAGGGGTGGGGGGGGAGAGTAAGTTGATAAGCCTCTGATGCTGTGTCTTCACTGAATCCAGATGGAATTCCAGGACATCAGAGGTTTGGGCAGGTCTGCTCAGTTTGCTTGATGAGTAGATACACCAAGGCTGTGTATTCTGCAATATACAATTCTCAGAACAAGTTTTAGTATCAAGAAAAAAGAAAAAAAAAATTCCACCCCCAGGGGGCTGACATTTTTTTTTAAAGATGTTGGTTCTGAAGACTTTTTTTTTCCCCCGCTTCTTAAAATTGGTTGTAGTATTTACGTTTCAGATTTTATCCCCTTAGCCTACTTCCTCCCACCACCCAGAAACCTATCCCATCCCCCTCCTCATGCTTCTATGAGGCAGTGACCACACCTACCCCCCTCACTATCCCCTCCCCGCCCTCACATCCCCCCCCACTGTGTGTTCATTCATTCATTTTTCATTCATTTTTTTTTATGGGACCAAGAAACTCCTCTCCCACCTATGTCTGACAGGGCCATCCTCCCCTACATATACCTCTGGAGTCTTGGGTCCCTCCCTATGTGTTCCCAGGCTGGTGGTTTAGACCCTGGGGGGCTCTGGTTGTTTGGTATTGTTGCTTTCCACCTGGGGTCAATAACCCTTTCTGCTCCTTCAGTCCTCTCACTAAGTTCTCCATTGGGAACCCCCTGATCATATCAGTGGTTAATTGTGAACATTGTCCTCTGAGTGTTTTAGTCTTTGGCTGACCTCTAAGGAGACAGCTATATCATGTTCCTCACATTATGCACTTCCAGCCATCCACAAAAGTGTTTAGATTAGGTGGCTGTACATGGGGTGAATACCCAGGTGGAAAGGTCTCCTGATGGCCCCTCCTTCAGTTTCTGTTCCATGTTTTGTTTCCCTATTTGCTCCCTTGAGCATTTTTATTTCTCGTTCTAAGTAGAACTGAGGCATCCCCTCTTGGTCTTCCTTCTTCATGAGCTTCATGTGGTCTGTGGGTTGAGTCTTCGATAATCCAAGCTTTTGGGCTAACATCCGTGGAGATATGTTTGTGTAACTATCTTCTTTTGGGGTTTTTGGAAGATTACTTTCTTGCTTTTTCTAGGTTGTAGTTTCCCTCCTTGTGTTGGAGTTTTCCACCAATTATTCTTTGAAGTGCTGGATTTGTGTTGAGATACTGTGTAAATTTGGATTTGTCATGGAATATTTTGGTTTCTCCATCAATAATGATTGAGAGTTTTGCTGGGTATAGTAGTCTGGGCTGGCATTTGTGTTCTCTTAGGGTCTGTATGATATTGGTCCAGGATCTTCTGGCTTTTATGGTCTCTGGTGAGAAGTCTGGTGTAATTCTTATAGGTCTGCCTTTATATGTTACTTTGCCTTTTTCCCTTACTGCTTTTAGTATTTTTTCTTTGTTTTGTACATTTGATGTTTTGACTATTATATGGCGGGAAGTATTTCCTTTCTGGTCTAAACTATTTGGAGTTCTGTAAGCTTCTTGTATATTTATGGACATCTCTTTCTTTAGGTTAGGGAAGTTTTCCTCTATAATTTTGTTGAGGATATTTACTGGTCCTTTTAGTTGGGAGTCTTCCCCCTCATCTATACCTATTATCCTTAGGTTTGGCCTTCTCATTGTGTCTTGGATTTCTTGTATATTTTGGGTTAGTAGCTTTTTGTATTTTGCATTTTCTTTGACAGTTGTGTCAATGTTTTCCATGGCATCTTCTGTACATGAGATTCTCTCTTCCATCTCTTGTATTCTGTTGGTGATACTTGTGTCTATGACTCCTGATCTTTTTTTTAGGTTTTCTATCTCCAGGGTATTGTCCCTTTGTGATTTCTTTATTGTTTCTACTTCCATTTTTAGATCCTGCATGGTTCTGTTTAATTCCTTTTCCCGTTTGGTTGCATTTTCTTGCAATTCCTTAAGGGATTTTTGTGTTTCCTCTTTAAGGGTTTCTATCTGTCTACCAGTGCTCTCCTTAAGTTCTTTGAGAGTGTTATTTATGTCTTTCTTAAAGCCCTCTATCATCATCATGAGAAGTGATTTTAATTCTGATTCCTGCTTTTCTGGTGTGATGGGGTGTTCAGGGCTTGCTCTGATGGGGGAGCTGGGTTCTGATGATGCCATGTAACTTTGGTTTCTGTTGCTTACATTCTTGCTCTTGCCTTTTGCCATCTGGTTAACTCTAGTGCTGCCTGTAGTTGCTGTCTCTGACTGAAGCCTGTCTTTCTAGTTATCTAGCTTGTGTCTGATCTCCTAGGGGTCCAGATGTCTCTGTGATCTTTTCCAGCTGCACTGATTATAGTGGTACCTCTAGGATGCCTCAGGATATGGTGCCTCCAAGGTAGTAGTCCAGTTAGGTGTCTGCTGTTCTGGGTGCAGTGTCTCCTCTAGAATATCTCAGGATACGGTGTCTGAAGCTCCGAGTTCATTTGTTCCTCTGTGGATCTGGATTGAGTGGAACTTCCAGTATGTCTCAGGTGGAATCCGGGGTCCACACAACAGCAGACCTGGCAGAGGTCTGATCTAGGCCTCAGATCTGAGAACTAGTTTCTAAGACACTGTCCAAGTTAGAGCGCCTGGGATCCCTGCTTCCTCTGGGTTCTTGGATGTTGGGGGCAGAGCTGCCACCCAAGATCCGCTCAATGTTCTGGCCTAGACCTGAAGGAACCAGTGTTCCAGGCCGGGAGTGACTTCCTGGGTCCTTTTGGTTCCCAGTTACTCCCTGTTTAGGGCGGGCCCTGCTGTCTGCTTACCTAAGATACTGCCTGAGTTTGAGCACCTGGAATCCCTGCTTCCTCTGGGTTCTTGGAGGTTGGGGGCAGAGCTGCCACCCAAGGTCTGCTCAGTGCTCTGGCCCAGACCGGAAGGAACCAGTGTTCCAGGCCGTGAGTGATTTCCTGGGTCCTTTTGGTTCCCAGTTACTCCCTGTTTAGGGCGGGCCCTGCTGTCTGCTTACCTAAGATACTGCCTGAGTTCGAGCACCTGGAATCCCTGCTTCCTCTGGGTTCTTGGATGTTGGAGGCAGAGCTGCCACCCAAGATCTGCTCAGTGCTCTGGCCCAGACCGGAAGGAACCTTTTTTCTTTTTTTTTAAAGACAAGGTCTCGCTATATAATTTGGGCAGGCCTGAAACTTACTATGTAGAGTGATACCAGCCTGGCTTACTTTCCATGGCCTGCTCGGCCTTATTTCTTATAAACCTCAGGACCACAAGCCCATGATGGCCCTACCCATCATGCGACAGGGCCCTTTTCCATCAATGACTAATTAAGAAAATGTCTTACAGCTACATCTCATGGAGGCATTTTTTCAACTGAGGCGTCTTCCCCTCTGATGACTCTTGTTTGTGTTATGTTGACACAAAAAAAATTAAAATCCACACTTTGGTCTTTCTTCTTCTTGAGCCTCATATGGTTTGTGAGTTGCATTATGGGTATTCCAAGCTTTTTTCCTAATATCCACTTATCAGTGAGTGCATACCATGTGTGTGTGTGTGTGTGTGTGTGTGTGTTTTGTGACTGGGTTACCTCACTCAGGATGATATTTTTTAGTTTCATTCATTTGCCTAAGAATTTCATGAAGTCATTGCTTTTAATAGCTGAGTAGTACTCCATTGTGTAAATGTACCACATTTTCTGTATCCTCTGTTGAAGGACATCTGGGTTCATTCTAGCTTCTGGCTATTATCAATAAGGATGCTATGAACATAGTGGAGCATGTGTCCTTGTTATATGTTGGAGCATCTTTTGGGTATATGCCCAGGAGTGGTATAGCTGGGTCCTTTTTATATGCTATCACTTTGCTGAAAGTATTTATCACAGGGGTAGGGGTGTTAGTGGTGGTGGTTGTATGTGTATTTAAGCAGGGTCTCATGTACCTTAGACCAGCCTAGAAGTCACTATGTTCACGAGGATAAACTTGATCTATTGATCCTCCTGTCTCTACTTTCCCAAATGATGGAGTTATGTCCATGTGCCACCATGCGCACCAACTTAATTTGGATTCTTTTACTGAAGTTCTTGCGATCTCTTAAATATAGGATCATGTTTCTACAATACTTTTGTACAAGGTGATATTAGTTTGTCAAAGGCTATTTTTGCTTGAGTTTTTATGATTATGTGACTTTGTCTTATACACTATGTATATGGTATATTAAATATATTGATTTACTTTGTTTTAAATTGTCTCTCTCTTTGGAATCTGGTTTGGTGTAAAGAAATTTTAATACAGCACTTTTGCCTGCTCTGGCAAGGGATCGCATTAAAAAACCTTCTAGGTCTGTATGATCCAGCTGGAATACAGAAACACCCTGGATTGCAGTATGATCTGGTTGGAATACAGACACACTCTTAATACACACCTTTAATCCCTAACAATGAGGATAGGGTTAGTTTGTAGAAAGAAGCAGCCATGTTTGAAAGTGACATGTAATTAACGGGCAGACAAAGTGAAAAATCAGAGAAAGGTTTGATAGAATGACTCAGAGATAGGATATACTCTACTCACACAAGAATTGTGTAGGAAAGAGACAGCACTTTAGAGTACAAATAGAAAGCACATAGGGAGAGACCCATGACTCCATCTGTATATGTAGAGGAGGATGGCATTGTTGGGCATAGGTGGGAGAGGAGATCCTTGGTCCCATAAAGGATGGATGCCAAGTGTGGGGGAATTCGAGGGTGGAAGGGTGGGAGTGGGGGTGGGAGCACATCCTCATGGAAGCAAGAGGAGTGGGGATGGGATAGGGGGTCCCTTGGCAGGGGGGTAAATGGGGTAAGGGGATAACATCTGAAATGTAAATAAAATGTCCAATAAAAAGAGTAGAAATAGAGAGAGGGAGAGGGGGACAGAAGGGGAGAGAGAGGGAGAGGATGGGAGGGAGGGAGAGAGAAGTGGTGATGTGGTATATTTATGGCAGTTTTACTTGAACAGTTTTATAGACAGGTTGCTGAGACAATAAGCTAGACAGAGGTAAAGACAGAGCAAGCCAGATAATGAGGAGCTAGAAGATTAGAACCTATTGCCAAAGTTCATATGAGTCCATGCGAAACAATTCAGTCAGAAACCGAGAGAAGCCAGACTGAATCAATTAGTTTGGGATAATTAGATTGCACAGAGGCTAGAAGCTTCCAGACCTGAGGCTAGGGGTAGTTAGAAAAAAAGAAAGAAATGCTCTTGGCTCAGCCCAAGCCTTGTATTCAACAGCTTTGGTATGTCTCTCATCTCATCTGTTTATCTGAGGGGAAAAAAAGTTACATTTAGAGTTTTTTTCTCTTGAAAGTAACCCAAAGTTCTTAGGAGTTTTGGTCATGATCATTGTTCTTTTTTTATTTATATATAACTTATTATTGTATCACTTTGCAAATTTCTTCTCTTTATAGTCTTATTGTTGATGCTTTCTGCTTTGCTTTATATTTGAATGGTTATTGGGTTCATTTTTAAGTGTTTTTGTTGGGTTTAAAAAATTCTTTTAATCACATAGGCTTGTGAATATGTGTGTGTGTGTGTGTGTGTGTGTGTGTGTGTGTGTGTGTGTGTGTGTGTGTTTTAGAAGGGTACACATATATAGGTCAGAGAACAACTTGTGAGCAGTAGTTATCTCTGTTCACAGTATGAATCTGGGGAATTGAACTCAGGCCATTGGGTGGTGATTTTGTTCTTCTCAATTTCCAGGCCAAACCATGTTCCATGATTTTCAATTTCTCCCTCAATTACATACTATTTAATTCACTTTTTAAAAACTTTCTTGTCCCTTTCCTAAATTGATTTCTGTACTTCATTCAACTGTTATTTGAGTGCCCTATAGTTCATTGGTCCTATTACAAAGTATTTTCTCTGGCACTTTGGGGTATTTCATCCTTGGCTTCTGGTATTGAGAAACTGTGAGCTTCAGAGGTGCTATAGCAGCTTGGGTTCTTTCTTCCTTCCTTCCTTCCTTCCTCCCTCCCTCCCTCCCTCCCTCCCTCCCTCCCTCCCTCCCTCCCTCCCTCTCTTCCTTCCTTCCTTTCTTTCTTTCTTTCTTTCTTTCTTTCTTTCTTTCTTTCTTTCTTTCTTTCTTTTCTAGATGTTTTCCATTTTCTTCTTTTATTTTTTATTTTTTTTTGCTTTACATACATCTTCCTGGAGAGTTTTCTTCACTTGTGTTTAGGGTTTCTGATTGCTATTTGTGGCAGAAGCTGACTAAAGTAATAGATATAATGGTCTGACAATAGTTCTGGTGTTAAGTTGCTACACAACATATTTGCATGCATCACTTATATCTCTGATAAAGTTCAGAAAAAGTGGCACTAGGGTACTAATTGAAAAGAAAATATGGTTTATATTTTTGTATATCTAAAGATATTAAAAATGTCATAAAATGATGAGCGAATAGGAACAATGGGAAAATCAGATAAATTATGTATGGACATAAAGTTTTGAGGTAGAGAAATATAGAATAGGTAGAGACAAAGAAAAGAGTGTCATAAAGTGTGAAATAAGTAAACATAAAAATAAAAAAATGAAATTGCCTAGAAGATAGCAGTTTCTTCCTAGTTGAGATAAATGTGGTTCCTCTCCTTCATTGTCCTTTGTAGAAGTCTTAAAGGAGTTGTAGGGGTTGCTGCTTATTTCATTAATTCCAATAAGTTAAGCCATTATGTCCTTCCTGCCCAGAAGGGTTTCTGTGTCAGGTTCCACTTACTGTGGAATCCCTAACTCTGAGACCCTTAACTTGGCAGTTATAACATAATCCTTGCTGTCTTCACACATGAGGTTCTCTCTGTGACTGAAGGGGCATATGAAGACAAATAATCCATCATGTTTACCTTGCTCACTAATTGGGCTCATCAGTGATACTAGAGCAAGTTCATTAGCCTGCTTCAATGGTTCCTGTGCCATTGCTTACCTGAGCAATGTTAGAGATGCTTCTTTCTCAGGAATACTTTGTTGTTGTTGCTGTTGCTGTTGTTGTTGTTGTTTTGTTGTTGTTGTTGTTGTTGTTGTTATTTAATGTTAACTCTTGTCCTCCACTGGGTCACCCAGAGATATCTTCTAGTCTCTAATCTTACCTGAGAGTGAAAATAATAATTTTTCTTTGTTTACTTACAGTTCTTCAGTTCTGAAACATGTTTATCTTCATTAGCTGAGAGTGCTAATTAATAGGAAATAAATGAAAAAAAATAATTAGCTTTCTTTGTAACTTTGACTCCTCTTTCTAACATTTAATTATAAAGCATGATGTTTGTCGCATTTTTTATAAATAACTCTTACTAGGTTAAAGAAAGTCTACTTTGATAATGTTTAGATCACACATTCAGGGAGATTTTAATTGAGTAACTTCTTTGCATTTAAGAAGTAGGGTTGTTTTCATGTTGTTTTATTAGTTTCTGGAATAAATCCAGTTAAGTCTTGAGGCTTTTTCAAAACCACTGAGTTGATTTAGCTTTTGAATATTTCATTTAGAACTTGTGCATTTGTGTCCCCAAGTTTAACTCCTCTATAATTTTGCTTTCTGCTTTAAACCTTTACTATTTTCCCCTTATTTTAATGTTAAAATTTTTTAAGACCATAATGAAATTGATGACTTTGCTTCCCTTTTCTATTTTCTCAGTTTTTTGAAAACTTATCTATGCTATGTAATTTTTATTGTAGTAGATTTAAAAAATATTTTTTGACCAGTTGTTTATTTTTTGACTATTAATTAAATTTCCCTGTTCCCTTTGTGCCTATATATGTATTGTAAATCAAGTCAAGGGATCTTTAAGAAAATTATTCATGTTGTGTACATTTCAGATTTATCATCCTATAATGTTTGTAATATTATTTTAATATGTTTGAATTTCTGTAGTAGTGGTAGGAATATTACCTGTTTTCATTCTAGCATCTTATGTTATCAGAGAGCCATTCTCTTGGATTTTTTAAAGAATATTTTATTTTTACACTGTAATCTTTCTATTCTTTTATGTTGATTGGTTTTCACTAATTTTATTTATCTTATTTCTTGAAGATTTATATTACTGAATTTTAATCTTTTGTGTTTGAGTATATCATATATATATATATATATATGTGTATATATGGTTATCAATTTTCTCTAAATATACTCCTTTAATTATATTGTACAGTTTTTAATATATAGCTCTTCTATTGTTGCTTATTGAAATGCATAATATTTGAAATTTATATTTATTATTGTTGTATGTATGTACATGGTGCCTCTGTGCAGGTGTACTTGCTATGGCATGATTGTTGAAGTTAGTAAACAATTTATAGCAATCAGTTTTCTATTTCCATTTTCATCTTTATGGTTATAGAGCTCTCATGTTATCAGGCTAGTATATCAACTAACTTTATCCCCTAAGCCATCTTGCTGGCTCTTGAAAATATATAATTGATAAGCTGTTATTCCTTTTCATCTTTAATCTGATCTTTTTTAATAAATGTATTGGGAAATCTGACTTTAATATGTTTTTATTATAGATTTCTAATGGCATTAAATACAATTAAAGAAAAACAACTATATATTTTGGGTTGGGGAAGGTGAAACTTAGTAAGTTCTCCTTTATAGCTTTTTTGGATATTTTATTTATATTTCAGATGTTATTCCCTTACCCCATTTCTTCCCTCCCAGGAACTCCCTATTCCATCCCCCTCCTCCTGCTTCTATGAGGATGTGCCCCCCACATCCTACTCCTGCCTCCCCACCCTCGAATTCCCACACACTGGGCTTCTTTGTAGCTTATGATGTGCACATGAAGAGAGTAAATTCTGTGATTACTCATTTAGAGAACAAGGATTATTCAAATCTTTTGTACTTTTGCCATTTTTTTTGCCTGAACCATTTATTTCTTAGCAAAGTCGTCTATTCTATTAATTTATCAAATGTATAATTCTGCTAATAATTTTTCTATATATTATAAGACTTTCATTGTCATTAATTTGGGTTGATTTTTTTCCTTTTATTTTTAAAAAGTTTATTTTTACCTTATGTGTGTGAGTGTTTCGCCTGCATCTGTGTACCACATTCTCCCACTAGGTCTGGGAAGTAGAGTTACAGATGGTTTTTAGCTGCCATGTGGGTACTAAGAAATAAACATGGGTCCTTGGTGAGAGTAATAAATGCTCCTAACTGCTGAGCTATCTTGCCAGCCCTTTCTCTTTGTTTCTTTTCCGAGATGTGGACTCACCATGTAGTAGCCCAGTCTGACCTCAAACTCATGATCTTTGTGCATCTAACTCCAGAGTACTACAATTACAGATATGTGTCATCATACCCATCTTGAGTTTCTATTTACTGTTAATTAGTATGTCTCTTTCCTCGTGTTTTACACAGCACATTCTATTTTGTCTGATATTAATATCATGTCTTCAACTTCTTCTGGTTAATATTTAACTGGTGTAACTTTCTCCATACCTTTATTTTTCATGTCATGGTTTTTAGCTATACCTGTTACAAAAAGCCTGTGGCTGGCTAATTTTTGATACAGTGTGAGATTCACTCATTTAGTAGATATAATCTATTTTCATTCATCAATTATACATTTGATATATTCCCTTCTTTTAGCTTACAGTTTCCTTCATTACTGTGTTCATTAATTTTTTTTTATTAATGTGATAAAATACTGCAAGTAAACACAACTGATAGAAAAAAGAGGTTTCTGGGGCTGAGGAGGATTTATGGTTCTAGGCAGGTAAGGATCTATCATGGCAGGAAAGTGTGGGAACAAGTGGTAAACATGGTATCAGGAGCAGGAAGCTGAGAAGTCACAAGTTCAAGCACAACCATGAAGCAAAGTGAACAAACTAAGAGCAGCATAGGACTTTCAATGGCACAGCCCATCCCTGGTGATGTTACCAACTGGAAACAAGCGTTCAAAAGTCAAGACAATGGCAAACATTTCTCATTAAAGCCACCACAATTATGCATTTGATGCTATTTTCATTATAGTCAACTAAGAATTGTTTCCATTTTGGTTTGTTATATATCTTATTTCTGTTCTTTTTGTGGTTACTTTAAAGTATTTGCTCTTTGTATTTATCAGAAACTGATGTTTATATGGATTTCTATCCTACTGAACAATAAAATAATATGTTGATTTTCATCTTCCATGTTACTGTTGTTGAAATATTTAGTTTCATCTTTTATTTAACAGTTTTATTGCTATTTTTTAAAATAATTGGTGCTTATTGAAGACTCAGTAGTGGGAAGGAGCAAACTTTCTGTAGGCAGCCTCTGCACTCACAAGCTGTGAATACATGATGGAGTTGCCTTAGTTTTTTAAGTCTTAGTTCTCTTGTCTAAAAGGAAACATTTCAGTAACAGACTTGGGGACTGGGGCAAAGTTCTATGAGAGTGTCTTGATCATGGTAAATGTTTTATAAGTCATATAAACTACTAGAAATATAGATTTATTGAAGTATTTAGACAGTTATTTGTTTACAGTACTTTTTGTATTTAACACTTTCTAGCCCCTACATTCTTCTTCTGGTACAAATCATTTAGTATAGTAATTCTGTTAGTCTGTGAGTAATAGACTCAAGATTTATACGTCTATAAAATTCTTTATTTTATGTTCCCTGTAGGATGATAGTTTAGCTGTATATAGCTTCGCTGGATTGTTATTTCTCCCTTTAAACTATGAATATGTTATTGCACTGTTTTCTGCAACCCTTTATTGGTATATATATATATATATATATATATATATATATATATATATACCAGCCAACATGACTTTCTTTTGTTCATGGCAGCTAAAGGTTTAGCAAGTTTCACAGATTTTAAATTCTAATGAAAATAATATCCACTTCATACAGTTCTAAAACTCTGATTGCCATCTGGTTCATGTTTTTTGACTTCTTGTTTGAATTTTCCACCTTTGTGCTGCATTTTCAGTGATGCCCCCAGACTTTCTTTCCAGTTCATTAACATCTCTTCATTTATCTTTAACACATGGTTTAGAATACTGACTTTGAATTGTTTAAATCATTCAATTTCTCAACTTTGGAGCCTTTTTTGTTTTTCTAATATAGGGTCATACTATGTAACTCACCCTGGCATGAAATGTTCGATCTTCCTTCTCTTGTTTCCTAAGGGCTGAGATTAAAGGTATGTAGAACCACAGCCCAAAACAGTCTCTGTAGTAGAATACCAAGGCTTTTGGATATATAGCCAAGAGTGATATACCTCATCCATATAATGGCTCTATTTTGTATTTTCTGAGAAACCTTCGGACTTATTTCCAAAGTGGCTGTAATACCAACATTTATTGTCCTTTTTATTCTGACTGGGTAAAAATTAGTAATTTTAATTTGTATTTCTGTCAGGGTAAAGGAAGCTGAGAACTTTCAAAAATCTTTTCTCTATATATGTATTTCTTTTTAAAATTGAAAATAGAAATTCTCATTTCATTAGATGTGAAAAAGCTTTTGACAAAAATCTAGCACCCCTCAATGATAAAAATCATGGAGAGATCAGGGTTACAAGGTTCACACCTAAACGCAATAAAGACAATATACAGCAGGCCTATAGCCAACATCAAGGTAAATGGAGAGAAACTCAGCAATTTCACTAAAATCAGGAACAAGACAAGGCTGTCCATTCCCTCCATATTTATTCAATATAGTACTTGAATTTCTAGCTAGAGAAATGAGACTACTACATGAGATCAAGGGGATACAAATTGGAAAGGAAGAAGTCAAAATATTACCATTTACAGATGATATGATAGTTTATATAAGCAATCCAAAAAATTCTACCGAGGAACTCCTAAAGCTGATAAACATCTTCAGGAAGTGGCTGGATACAAGATTAACAACAACAACAAAAAATTGTAACCCTCTTATATACAAGTGGCAAAGGTACTGCAAAAGAAATCAAGGAAACAACATCCTTCACAATGGCTATAAATAATATAAAATATCGTGGGGGTAACTCTAACTAAGCAATTGAAAGACTTCTAAAACAAAAACTTGAAGTCTTTAAAGAAGGAAATTAAAGAAGATATAGGAAGATGGAAAGATCTCCCATGCTCATGGATTGGCAGGAGCAACATAATAAAAATCATCATCTTAACAAAAGAAATCTGTAGATTCAACACAGTACCCATCAAAATTCCAACAAGATATTTTACAGATCTTGAAAGAATAATCCTCAACTCTATATGAAAAAACAAAACGCCCATGGTAGATAAAACAATTTTATACAATAAAAGAACATCCAGAGGCATTACCGTCCCTGATTTCAAGCTGTACTACAGAGCAATACTTATAAAAAATGCATGGGATTGGCATAAAAGCAGTCAGGTTGATAATAGATAAATTGAAGATCCAGACATAAATCCACATACCCCCGGACACCTGAATTTCTTTTGTAAAGAAGCCAGAACTATACAATGGATAAAAAGGTGTTTTCAATAAATGCTGCTGGTCTAACTGGATATCTGTATTTAGAAGATGCAAATAGATTCACATCTATCACCCTGCACAAAACTCAAGTACAAGTGGGTCAAAGATGTCAACATAAAACCAGACCACTGAATCTGTTAGAAGAGAAAGAGGGGAATAGCCTTGAATACATTGGCACAGGAGATAGCTTTCCAAACAAAACACCAACAGCTTAGGCACTAAGGTCAACAATTAATAAATGGGACCTCCTGAAACTAAAAACCTTCTGTAAGGCAAAGGACACTGACAACAGGACAAAATGACAGCCTACAGAATCAGAAAAGATTTTCACCCACTCCATATCTAACAGAGGGCTAAGATTGAAAATACATTAAGAAATCAAAAACCTAGACATCAACAAACTAAATAATCTAATTAAAAATGGAGTACAGATCTAAACATAAAATTCTCAATAGAGGAATCTCAAATGACAGAGAAACACTTAAATGTTCAGCATTCTTAGTATCAGGGAAATGCAAATCATAACAACTTTGAGATTTCATCTTATACCTGTCAGAATGGCTAAGATAAAAAACACAAGTGACAGCTCATGCCAGTGAGAATGTGGAGCAAGTGGAATACTCCTTCATTGCTGATAGGAGTACAAACTTGTACAGCCACTTTTGAAAACAATATGGATGTTTCTCAGAAAATTGGGAATTAATCTACCTCAAGACCCAGCTATACTACTCCTCAACATGTATCCAAAGGATGTTCCACAAGGACACTTGTTCAACTATGTTCATAGCAACTTTATTCATAGTGGCCAGAAACTGGAAAAATCTAGATGTCCCTCAACTGAAGAATAGTTAAAGAAAATGTAGTACATCTACCCAATGGAATACTATTCAGCTATTAAAAACCAAGACACCATGAAATTTGCAGCCAAATGGATGGAACTATAAAATAATCATTCTGAGACAGGTAACCCAAGCCCAGAAACACAAACATGGTGTGTACTCATTTATAAGTGAACATTAGCTGCAAAGTAAAGAATAATTATGTTACAGTCCACAGACTCAGAAAGGCTGAGTAACTAGGAGGGCTCATGTTGGGAACACAGGAGTCTTCCTAGGAAATTGAAATAGAATAGATCTTGTGGGTGGACTGGGGGCAAGTGAGGATGGCAACAGGAGGGATCAGGTAGGGGGTGGAAGGAGAGAATACTTGGAGAGATGAGTGGAACTGAAAGGCATTTTGGGAGAGAGGTAGAAACCTAGTGCAATATAAACTCCATTGAATCTAGGAGGGCAACCCTAAGACTCTTAGTACTGAGGGATGTGGATCCTGAAGTGGCCATCTATGGTAACCAGACAAGACTTCCAGTGGAGGGATCTGAACAGCAATCCAACCACAAAACCTCCTGCCTACAGTTTGTCATGTCTGCGTGATGTGCTGGAACCTGGGCCAAGCATAATTGTCATCAGAGAGACCAGAGAGAGTTCATCTAGCAACTGATGGGAACAGATGAAGATTTCCACAGCCAAATATTAGGCAGAGCTTGAGGAGTTCCATGGGGGATGGAGAGGAAAGATTGGAGGAACCAGAGGTATTGAGAACACTGCAAGAACACAGTCCACAGAATCAACTGACCAGGACTCAAGTGGGCTCTCAGAGATCAGGGAGCATGTATGGGTCTGACCTAGGTCCTCTACATATATATTACGGCTGTGTAATTAGTGTTCTTGTGGGACTCCTGATGGCAGGATCAGGAACTGTCTCTAACCCTTTTCCTGCCTTTGGGACCCTTTCCTCCTTTTGGGTTGCCATGAGAAGCCTTGATGTGATGTTATGCGCCTTGTCTTACTATAGCTTGTTATGCTGCATTTGGTTGATGCCCCTGAGTGGCCTGTTCTTCTCTGAGGGGAGATGAGATAGATCTCAGGGGGAAAGATGGAGAAGAGATAATGGGGGAAGGGGAGAGAGGGGAAACTGGAGACAGTATGTAATATATGAGAAAAGAGATAAAAAGGAAAATTTTTAAAAGAAAATAGAAATTTTCATACAATATATTCTGATCATGGTTTCTTTTCCCTCATTTCCTTCAAGCTCCTCTCTGCCTTCCTATCCATTCAACTTCATGTCTTCTTTCTCTCTCTCTTTAGAAAACAATCAGGCAATTAAAAACAAAGAAACAAACAATAATAAAACAACAAGAAAACAATGAAAATTAGTCTATTTTGGAGGTTTTTGCTCTCTCTCTCTCTCTCTCTCTCTCTCTCTCTCTCTCTCTCTGTGTGTGTGTGTGTGTCTAATAATGATTTGTCTGAGCATTTGTTTTCTTTTTTAACCTACTGACATATTGCTTACATGTTGTATTTTTACATTTCTTTTTATTTTTGTGGGTTATTTGTCTCTCTGTGTGTATGTTTCTAGTGCATTTTTTTCTTTGTAGAATTTTCTGTTCCATTTCAGTTCTACAGCCTTTCTATGTAACAATGACAAAGAGGCTGAAAAAGAAATGAGGGAAATAATTCCATCCACAAAAGCCACAGAAACATACCTGTGAGTAAACTTAACCAAGGTGATGAAAGATCTTTACAATGAAAATTTCAAGACATTTAAGAAAGAAATTGAAGAAGACATAAAAAAATGGAAAATCGCCAATGCTCGTGGATTCAAATGGCAGAAATTTGTGAATTAATATTGTGAAAAATGACCATCTTATCCAAACCAATCTACAGATTCAGTGGAATTCCAATCAAAATCCCAAACATAAGAAAATTAATGGACATAGAAAAAAATTCAAAAACTTATATGGAGGCACAGGAGACCAAGGATTGCCTAAACAACCCTGATCCGAAAGAATGCTGTGAGAGCTATCACCATACCTGATTTCAAGCTATACTTTAGAGCTCTAATAAGAAAAACAGCATGGTACTGGCACAAATAGCAACAACAACAACAACAAAAATGTAGATAGAGCAATGGACTAGGACAGAGAACTCAAATATAAATCCTTGCAGCTACAATTACTTAATTTTTCACAAAGATGCTGAAATAGAAAGTAGGCTGTCAGGGTGGAGGGTACTGGTAGCACAGGAAATAAGACAATCAATCAACAAATGTGATCTCAAGAAACTAAAAACCTTGTATGGCAAAGGGAGTTGTGAAGCAAATAGTCAGATCACAGAATGGAAGAAAATTATTGACTGAAATTCATCTGACAAAAGATTAGTGCCATGAATAAACAAGTAACTAAAAGACCTAAAGGTTAAGAAAACAAACAATCCAAATAAAATGAGCTAGTCTTTAATTTTAAAAAGTCAGTTTCAATGACATATAAGTAAATTATAAATCTTGAACTATTTCTATCTGGGGAAATTCCAATTCTCCACTCATAGTGTTTTGTTTTCTTATGAATTTTAATGTTATATAATCTTCAAAGAGAATTATTGTCAGGATTTGAGATACTTTTTTGCATATGTAATCATACAGGACAATATGGTAGTTTCATTGACATTCCTCATGATTTTCTTTAATAAATACTTATTTTATATTTGTTTAATCACATTAGGTTTTTGGAGCATGCAAGTATTATTAATTTGTATCTTACATTCTTGAGGAAGACACACTTGGGATCCCCTTCTTCTATGAATATGTGTATATGACTACGTGTACCTATGGTTTTTGTGTGTGTGTGTGTGTGTGTGTGAGAGAGAGAGAGAGAGAGAGAGAGAGAGAGAGAGAGAGAGAGAGAGACTATCCAAAGAGAACAAATATATAAAGCTGCTCATGAAGTCATGTGCATATATGAATCACACCATAAAAAGTATACTACAAACATTGGGTACCAAGTAGGAAGTAAGTTGCTATTCATGTCCTACACTGGCCTTACTGGCCTTTGGGTGGTTCGCATGGACTATGAAGTGGGCTAGTTATATTTCACCTACTCAAGAAACATAGCAATCAAACAGGAAGTGGGGCCAGACTATAAATCTTCAAAGCCCACCCTCAGGGAAATATTTCTTCCAGCAAGACTCCCCGCCTCCTAGTGGTTTTATAACATTCCCCAACATGCCACCAACATGGACCAACTGCTCAAACAAATGGGCCAACAGGGGCATTTCTTATTCAGGCCATCACATATTCATATATAATTTGCCTTTAGAAACTTCCTCTTTTTCTTTGCATTTGGTATAATATGATGCATCACTAATTTCAACAGTTTTAATCAAACAATAATATAAGTGATCGCATTTCCATATGAATTTTTAAATATCACTAAGAATTCATACCATGCATATGTATTATTCAGATATTGCTAGGAAACATAATTTATGTTTTACTTGTACTGTCTCTTTGGGAAAATCACTAATTTACATCTTGAAATTACTATTATGTTAAAATGTTCCTGAACAGAAATCAGATTCTGACTAGCCAAATAAGCCTTTTTAAAAACAAAGTCACTTTCCCTACTCTCTTTTAAATGCTATGGATATTACTGTGAACTGGTCATTCATTGGCTTTGAAAGAGAAAGCAGAGCCAGGTCGCAGGAATAGGAGAATGGATTTGAGTGGGCAATCAAGTAATGACAAGTGAGCTAAGCCAGACACACGGGCAACTCTGAATTTAAGTTACTGGAACTCCACAAGGATCAGAAAACCTTGGAAAAGATATTTAACTTGTCTTTGTCTCCACCTCTTCTTCCATAAAAGTGCGAATGTCAGTACCTTTGTCAGAGTGTTGCTATACATGCTACACATAAGGCATTCAGTACTGTGCTGGTATAGTGTAAGAACTCAACAATTATTAGTAGTATCTGATAGACTGGCAGTTTGGTAGTTAAATGCCTAGATACAATAGAATCAACACGTGATTAAGGTATCTTAAGGATGGGGTTGGAGAGCATTTGTTTCTCTTGCAGAGGATCCAGGTTCAGTTCCCTGTGCCCACATGATAGCCCACACCCATCCATAACTCCTTTTCCAGGGAAATCAATGCCTTCTTCAGGTCTACTCGGGCACAAGACATTCAAATGGTATACACCATGTATACGTGCAGTTAAAACACTCATACACATAAAACAAATCTGCTAAAAAAATTTTAAAGATGGATTAATGAATCTACTCACACTAATGTGACTAGGAATATATCAATGTTTACTTACATATAATAGTTGCCATGTACCCATGCTAAGTAGTAATGTACTGCGTTATGGAATCAAATAATCTTATGGAATAAAAGAATCTCCAGTTCATTTACAACATAACACGATGGTTAGGAATTCTGGCCATGATAGAATTCCAAGTGTTTTGTTATTGTTCTTGTTTGCTTGCTTTTTGTTTGTTTGGTTGGTTGGTTTTTACAATGCCGTACCTGTCTTGGAACTCACTACATAGACTAGGCTGGCCTTGATCTCACAGAGATCTGCTTGTCTCTACCCAATAAGTGCTGTATTAGAGGTGTATACAACCACATACAGCAGAATTCCAGATTTTAATCCCAGCTCTGGTGTTAATAACTATATAACATGAAACAGTAGTTTTAAAAAAGGACAGCTTTTTAAAAGCTAATTTCATTCTTGAAACATACACTATAAAAATGGGCAATGGTAATAGGTTACCATAAACCAATTACTGAAAATCCCAGCATTTTGGAGCCAATTCTTTCTGAAATACATGCTGTCCTATTCATCAACAAAAAATATAAAGAATGCAAGTTTTGTCATTTAAACAGATAATTAGCTGAATGAAAATATTTATAACTCTAGAAATAGGTAACCCTTTACATATAGTAAGATACTTGAATAACTGTAGGCTACAACTTTGTCAAATAGCATGTAGCATTCACACACACACACACACACACACACACACACACACACACATATGTGTGTATGTATATATGTATATATATAGTTCTCCAGAAATTTCTGCTCATATAAGAAAGTAAACAAAAGAAGAAATGGACACACAAGTAAATGGTCAGCTTTGGTTTCTTCATATTTAAGTTTCAAGCTTTAAGTTTTCAAGCAAAAAAAACCATAAAAACATGGTGACTACAAGCAAAAGTAAGCTATTGCCTATTAAAACCAATTCATATGTTGCAAATATTCATTGTTTTTTATTTCATGTTCTTTGAATAGAATTATGTTTCTTATGATGGATTTTCAATTTTCTCCCCCTCTGTCTCTCTCTGTGTGTGTGTCTCTGTGTCTGTGTCTGTGTCTCTGTCTCTGTCTCTTTCTCACTCTCTCTTTCTCAATTCTATAGGGTATTGAGATAGAGTCTCACTATGTAGCTCTGGAGCATCTGAAACCTGCTTATATAGACCACATTGTACTCCAGTTCATAGAGATCCATTAGTCCCTGTTTCCTCAGTGCTGAGGTTAAAGGTATGCACCAAAATGCCCGCCTAAGTCCATTCTCTTGATCTCCATAAAGATGACTATATTTTAAATGAATATGAAAACAGCTACACTACACGGTTCTCTCATTACTCTAAAGAGCAATGCGTCCTTGATGAATATAAGTTGTCTAAATTTGAAATTGTGTGACATCAGGAGAGTACTCATCTGCGAAACACTTGTCATAAAAAGAATCTATAAGGCTTGATGTGACAGATGAGGTGATGACGGCTGTTGACTACAGCACTTGTAATTTTGTATTTTTTCTGTTGGTTATTAATTTATAGTACATATAGTCTACGATTCTAATAACTGTTGTTGAGAAGTACACTACACAAGAATGTGATTCTGGCTAAGCCTAATGTAAAATGAACTTGATTCTGGGCCCTCCTCTTTGGACAGATGGAAAAATGGTGTCTCAAGGGAAAAACGAGGAGCATCAAAATTGATGCAAGGAAATCTTTCCATAAGACAATAAGAAGCTTCACAAAGTAACAACAAAATAAAGTGTTGGATAATTTTGGTAAAGTATAGCCTGTAAATTTACAGCCAAAACATCTTAACTTCTTTTGTAACCCAAGAAAATATGGAAGTTTTATGGCTTCAATACCAAAGAAACGTCAGTGTTTGTTTGTTTTATTTGAGCATGATGAATCATTCTTTTCGAAAACTTTATAGATACAAATTCAGAAAATTGAAAACGTTATGAGAGACGTTTTAACAAAAATACTACAGAGTTTCGGAACCATCAGAAGAAAACAACATGAGAGACAGTGGTTAAGCATGCCTCATCACCTCTTTCTCAATGTTCTGACACATGCCATACATTTGAATAGTCTTGTAGGGAAGCTGTAAGAAACTTTGAATATTGAATCAAAATGCACTGTAATAAATCTACATTTTTGCTGAGGGAAAGTTCCCCAGAGCAAATTAAGCATAAAAATATAGCTTCATATGAGTAATACTAACTTTGGTGAAGCATAAAGCATATGAAATCATTCATATAAATTCAATTATGTCGTTAACATGCTTACCATTTCATTTCCCACAAATGTCAAGTCAAAGGGACTTCTCATCAATATATACTGAGTTTGGGCTTGGAGAAATATCTCAATGGCTCAGAGTACTGGTTGTTCCTCCAGAGGATCCAGGTTCAATTCCCTATACACATGACCACTCATTACTGCCTGTAAGTGCACTCTCCAGGGATCTGATGTTCACTTATGTTCTCTGTAGGCACTACACATACATGCTGCACAGACACATGCAGGCAAACCATTTCTACATATAAAAATAAATCGTTTTTAAAGAGATAAACTGAAACAAAAATGAAACCAAAATCAAACTTCTATTCCAAATACAAGTAAAAGCTGGATTAAAATGACAGGTTTTCATAACAGCACAGTCAAGGGGGAAAAAAAACCTCCTTGTGTCAAAATCCAAGAACAACATTAAAGTCAGAATTTCAAATAGTTACAGCTGGAGGGGTCAAGGGCACCACAAGAAGACCTACAAAGTGAACTAACCTGGGCCCACACATGGGTGATCACAGAGACTCAGCCACCAACCTAAGAGCATGCAGGGGCTAGACCTAGGCCTTCTACACATTTGTAGCAAATATGCAATTTGGTCTTCATGTGGGTTCCCTAACAATTGGAGTGGGGGCTGACTCTGACTCTGTTGCCTGCCTTTGGATCTTCTTCCCCTACCTGGACTGTCTGATTGGGCCTTAGTAGGAAAGGATGTGCATAGTTCTGTTAGGCATATATGTCCCAGGGTGGGTTAGTACCCAAGGAGGACTTCTCCTTCTCTGAGGAGAATTGGAGAGGGTGATGTGGGAGATATTTGTAAGGGCAGGACTGGGAGGAGAGGAGAGGGGCTGCAGCTGGGATATAAAGTGAATAAAAAAGAATTGAAATAATAACATGATATTTTATAGATATATTTATTTTATATTTCTTAGTATTTTGCCTGCATATGTCTGTATCCAACATGTGTGCCTGGTGCCCACAGAGGCCCAAGGGGCATTGGATTCTTTGTAAGTAGAGTTACAGATGATTCTGAAATACCATGTGGATCCTGGGTATCAAACTTGAGCCCTCTGGAAGAGCAGCCAGAGGTCTTAACTACTGAGCCACTTCTGATGTGTGACACCTTCATTTTCTCCTCTGCTCTCACAAAAATGAAATAGATCTGTTTCCTTTGAGGGTTTGCTTATTCTAGAATTCATTTAACTAGGTTGTCTTATATTATCAGATTTCTGATGGGTTTAAGAATTCTTTTATAATTGATGCATCCTTTTATTCTTGCTAGAGTAGAATCAACTTTTTGCACCATAATCAAAATCAGTTTTAGTGTGTATACCTCAGATCAGTTCTTTTTATAAATCCCTACAAGCTTCATACTTCAGTTTTTATTTGTGTTTTATGGGTATGAATATTTCGGCCATGCATACGTTTGTGCAACATATGTGTGTCTGGTAACTACAGAGGCCAGAAAAGAGTAGTGACTTCCCTGAAATTGAAGTTATAGGTAGTTGTGAGCCACCACGTGACTGCTGGGCAATGAACTTGGCTGCTCTGGAAGAGTAACAAGTGCTCTTAATAAGTGAGCCATCTCCCTAGTCTGACAAATTCGTTTTTGAAAGCTATGTTTCTACATGTGGTTAAATTGCTGTCATATGAATTTTGCACATAAGCTCCTTAATATTATTTCATCAAATAAATAACGCTATCCTTTTATTAACATGTGCATGCATTTGATTTAAAACCTCTTTGTTAAACTCAGATAAAATATATATTTACTTGAAACAGATATGTGGTACTAAACTAATGGGAAGGGCCATATGCCAGGACTGTCATCGTTACGGCATTACTTAATGAGATGCTTGGCAAACTTCAATATTCAGGCCTCCTGAGAGAATGTGTAAAGATCACCTTACATCAACTTTTATTTTATGAGGAAAATTTTCCCTGAAATATCAACATAACTTATCAGAGATAAAGCTAAAAGACATTAAATAGACAAAAATATTAGAAACAACTCTAGTCCATAGTTGAGGAAATAAGATATCACTGGCCTCTGAATGTTACATAGCTAGGCTAGATCCCTGAATCAGTCAAGCATCAAGACATTTCCTCCAGCTGCTGTAGATTCCTGTAGGTTAAAGTCATCTCCAAACACATTTCTCTGATCTCGGATCCTTCTATGATCACTTCTTTTCTGGTAAACTAGTCAGAATAGTCCAGATTCATTTTGCCAAGACAAGAAGGCAGTGAATCAATCTGTGCCTTATCTTCTTTCCCCTCAGGATTTCTGACTGTAGATGCATCTTGATCCAAAGACATTTTTTGAGCAGCAAGGAGATCTACTTTCATCCCTCAAAACTAGCAGAGAACAGTATGAAATGATAACAAAGGCCGACTGATACTTCTCCTTGCTCCTTTGACTCTAGGATGTTGCTTATAAATACTTGAGCAGCTTTGGGAAAGCTGTACAGCCAGAGAGAATGAGGCAAGCCATTTGTGGGGGCCAAGTAAACAAAGATTAGAGTGGAACCAGCACACTTCCTCATGTTACACAGTCTACCAAAGAATAGACAGAATGCATGAAATAGACAGTGAATATCATCCCAGAACTTAAACTTACCAAGGATAGGAAATGTAGCTGAAAAGATGGTTCAGTGGTTAAGAGTAATTGCTGACCTTGTAGAGGGCTTGAGTTCAGTCCCACAGTCTGCACATGGTGGTTAATAACCATCTGTAACCCTGTAACACAGAAAATAAAATAAATACATATAAGTAATGTTAAAGATGTGAAACAAGTCATGTAGATCCTATGTAACCTCCAACTCCTAAAATACATAAGAAAAGGGTAAACATTACAAGTTAAATATTTACTTCAAAGAATCTAGGATAAATCCCATAACTGACAGTTTACTTTGAGTTGATAAGTTGTATTTTCTATAAAAATAGGACTAAGAGTTGAAGTAATTGTCAGAGAAAAGAAGATTGGCTTTGCACATACAAATTTGCTTCTAAATTCACAGCCTCATTATATAATCTAGAGTTTTCTTCTCTGTTAGTACATACCCAAGTTTTATCTAACTGCTAACCAGAGATACTACTATTGTGTACATGGTTTTAGAGCACCAAGGTTCTAAACATGGCTGTTTCAGTTAAATATACTTTGCTTGTGTATTGTCTATCTCTACTTAGGTATCTATCTATTCATTCATCTACTATCTATCTATCTATCTATCTATCTATCTAGCCATCCACCGATCTATCTATCTATCTATCTATCTATCTATCTATCTATCTATCTATTGTGTGTGTTTGTATGTGACTGTGTGCCTGAGTGTTTGTTTGTGTGCCATATTGTGCAGGTGCCTGTGGAGGTCAGAAGAGGGCAATGAATTTCCTGGAACTAAATTTACAAGTGGTTGTGAGGCACCAAATGTATGCTGGGAACTGAACTCAGATCCTTTGGAAATGCAGCAAGTGTTCTTACCTGCTGAGCCATTTCTTCCACCCTTTAAATCAATCTTCTTTTCTGCATCCTAACAAGAAAATATTTATAAAGAAGTTACTATGTTGCTATTTTTATTTACTGATGTTCTTGTGTGGAAAAACAGAACCCTAGAATTCCTCTTACAATTATGATCATAGTTATACAAGTATGATCAGCACTTTTGAATTACAAAAGAGAATATGGGCTTCATTCCCCGTTTGTGGTCAGTAGATTCTTGGTATTCTTTTACCTATTTAACACACTTATACATAAAGAATATATGATTAACTACAATGTTGGACAACATTGTTCCACTTTACAAACTTGTTATAACAAAAAGGTTGGGAACAGAGGTATAAAAACCTACAAAACTACCCAGAGAGCAATTCACAGAAAGAGGTGTCTTCTATCCCACTGTGAAATCATAGCTCCTTACCCACTGTGTGTCATCCGCCCCCATAAGACTTTTGTTTTCTCCATCCCTGTCCTCTTTCTGCTTTCTTGTTTTCTCCTCTCCATTTTGAAAGATGGACAAAAGTGGTAGAACTGATATTGCCAGCATTTGGAATAATAATGGCTAACAGTGTGTATGTGTGTGTGTATGTGTGTGTGTATGTGTGTGTGTGTGTCACTTTCTATTCAAAGTATGTATGACCCATGATACAATATGGGAGCTGCCTGAGTGCTAATAAAAGATAGACTTTTGGGTTCCTCCCATGACTTATTAAATTAGAATTTGTTTTATTATATGAAAGCAAAGGGATCAAACTCATGTGAAAGTTTGGCCTGCATCAGCATCACCCGAGAAGTTGTAAGTAGTATAAATGTTTAGACTTCACTCTAAACCTACTGAACCCCAAACTCCAGGACTGAGATTCAGTACTCTGTTTTAACTAGCCCAATCAGAGTTTCTGCTGTTAGTATAGCCATGATATTATAAAATAAATATTCAGAATATTTAGCCTCTGGCAAGAATAGCTATTTACTCATTGACTCTGTTTCTAGTTGAACTTGGATATGGTCTCAGATTCTTCATTTAAACAGAATAGTAGTCAGTCACTAGCAAATCAGAGCGACCCTCCTATAATCTTTGCAAAAGTAGGTATAGGATTGCCTGTGCAGGAGCCTTTTCAAGGTATTTGCAAAGGTGAGCCCCACTTTCTGGTGGAGGTGACAGGAATCCCTGTGGAATTCTTATGACAATGTGAGAGGAGCTACAGTGATGACTGTGTCTGCTCATTTATAAAGTATTTCATGGCAAATTTATGTTATAAAGTACAGTGGTCAAAATGCACTCTTGTCATGCTTCTTTAATATGACACATAGCTGTCCTCAATTTTATATGCTTCATCATGTTTCAGTTCCTTCCTCTTGACAACCAGTCTGACGATGTTAAGTTAAAAATTCCAGAAAAAATAAAAGTTTTAAATAGTTTCCACTGTGGTATAATGTCATAATTATTCTCTTTTAGTAGTAAAGTTGTTTATATCTTATTGTGCTTAGCTAATAAAGTGAATTTTATTATAGGCACATTTGTAGAGGGACAAATACAGTCATGAGTAGAATTCCGTACTGCCTGTGATTTTAAGCATCCACTGGGAATATTAGAAGGTATTGCCCATAGATAAGTGGGAACTATTTTTTAAGCCTCTCAGCACATTCAGGAATCATAGAACATGGGGTGAAGCATGCAGAAAGGAATGGAGGTGATCATTAAATGGAACTGTTGTCAGATCCAAAGGGTGTCTCATTGCCCCACCCCCAAAGGACAAGGCCACTGGCTTGATCCAACATTTAGTCTAGGCTCAATTTAATCTGGATTATAGAGAAGGATTTCTGGTGATTAGGTAAGTCTTCTCTACCTTCTCACCTCTGTGCTGTTCCAGAGCACTTCTCTCTTTGTATGGGCAAGGTCATGTTATCCTTGCCCCACTCCCAGTTCTATTCTCCCTCATGTCATAGATAGCCCTGGCTATGTCCAGTCTGCTTCTTTTTCTCTCTGCTTTAAACTCTTCCTTATGTCTCTGGATGTTTTCTCTTTCTTATTCACAATTAACCTCCCCTATTGCACCCCTCATGTACAATTATGAAAGAAGGTAGCTATTCTGTCTTCTAGACTCTTGGTTTGTTAAAGAC
Source organism: Arvicanthis niloticus (assembly GCF_011762505.2). Classification (NCBI taxonomy): domain Eukaryota; kingdom Metazoa; phylum Chordata; class Mammalia; order Rodentia; family Muridae; genus Arvicanthis; species Arvicanthis niloticus. The sequence continues at coordinate 116,720,632 of NC_047679.1, read as the reverse complement.
TTCAACAAAACCCTTATGATGACTGTGATACTCAAGAGACCGTAAAAATCACTTGCAATGAAGAGAGGAAAGGGTCTGTGAACTCTGGTTGGTTTTATGAAAGTAACAATCCCTGGGTTACCCCTTAAAGAATGGTTTTCAGGGAGGTTTGGGTAGAAGAGTATGAATAAGGCATGGGAGTGGAGAGATATAGGGTCTTTCTAGCACTGCTGGAATATGGACTTAACAGAAACAGGAAGATAAATATAAGGCTGAGTAGCATCAATATTAGCATATCCTAAAAGCTATACCTAGTGAGTTTGCAAAGTAGACAATAGGCAACCCTCAAAGGTGGCTTAATCAGTAAGTTACATACACAGTGAATATGTTTTAGAAAAAAAATGTTTAGAAAGTAATGGCTTGTAAGTAAGGGAGGGCATGAAGACTACTTGGTATCCCATTGTACTATACTACAGAAGAGGTAAAGAAGCTCTAGTCTGGGAGGAGAGACAGGAAAGAAAGTAGGGGTATAATGCTTGTTTTGGAGATGAAATTATTTATATTCAAAAGTCAAGGCTGAGAAGGGCTCAAGTACCTGGCTTTCCCACTGGCTGTGAGATGCCAGAGCATTTATTCCATTTCTCTATTGTGGCTCAGTTTTCTCATAGGTCCAATGGGGGTGTTAGCTCAGAGAAACATGAGTGCTTCAATGAACACTAGCACACTATCACATGAAACTGCCATAAATCTTGTTCACACGTTGAGGTGCAAATACTATTTGATTGAAAGTGACTAGACACCCAACTCGATTTCATGGCAAGCCAAAAAAAAAAAAAAAAAAAAAAAAAAGGAGGCAGAGTGTGTTTGTTACCATGATAGAGCTGGGCAAAAAAGAGTACAGCTAGCCTGAGGATAAATGGCATTAAAAAAGAATGCATTCAGTCATTGCTCCCCGTTCTTGTCTCTACTCCTTCTGTGTTCCTGTCAGTCTTTCCCAGGGGAGGCTGATATTTCCCAGCTATTGAAGAACAGTACAGGTTCTGGCTTACCTCCAATGTGAAAATTTCCACACAAGGATGTGAATTAGCCAGACTTACTTGCAGATTAGAACTACTATGTGCTGGGGCTTACCCCACCATAGCAGCAGCAAAAATAAGAGCCCAGGTGTTTGAACTGCAGTTCCTTAGAGTCATATTATCAAGTGGAAGAGCATCAGTCAGGCCTCAAAGGATAGATGGGGACCAAAAAGCATAGCACTGGAGGAGAATTCTTGGACCAGGCCAATCATTAAAATGTGAGACCCACAGTGAACAAATGTGGAGAAGGGACAAAGTGAGCTTGAGAGTCCATGAGATATGTTAACAGGACAGTGTTGGCTAAATGCAAAAACATGGGTTTATGTACCACTGCTGTCATGCATGGGCAAGTCACCACATTGCTCTGAGGCTCCCCATCTATAAAACAGAAAGAACCATAATAGTTCCATAGATTTTTCAGGACAAACTCAATGAGGAAATAAATGACAAAAAATACCTGCCATACTGTAGATGTTCAATAAATCTGGGCTAGTGTTTTTCTTTTAGTTGTATAATCTTGAGCAACTTACTCTCTGTGTCCCAGATTCCTTATATGTTGGTAAGGAAGGACTATTCATGAGGTACTTAACTGACTGGCTTGCTATGTGGGCTATGTCTTAATTTATCAAGGACACAAAAGAGTAGTTTGCCCACGGATAGTGATTGCCACAAATGGGGGTGGGGAAGGAAGGGAGAGAGGAAACTGAAGAAGAGAAAGGAAAGAGAAAAGGGTAGAGCAGGGAGTTGACATAGCCATGGATAAAAGGATGAAAAAATGGCTGTACATATACATGCTATATATATAGGCTGCATGCTCAAGGATTGCCAGCAACCAGAAAAAACTAAGGAGCAGATGATAGTGATGGTACTAATACATGGTACTCTGTTACCATATTCTAGGAAACTGATATAGACCCTGGCACAAAAGCTAAAATGTTAGTATGGAAGATTACCTTAGAGGCTAGACCCAGTATCTCCAACCACCCCATTACTCTCTTAGAATTGGAGATTGCTATATAACTATGAATTTCTAAAAGTCTGGGGAAAAGGCACTAAAGTCATTTCAGGTACAAGTTTTCCCCCCAAAAGTTTGAGGGTTGCCTCCTGCTCTGAGCAGTGGGCTGACCTCTTTGGGTAACCTAAAGGACTTTGAATAATCTACAGAGTTGGCTCCCAGAAGCCTCTTGGGAAAATGAGGCCAGACAAACTAATCTTTATTGTAGAGGAAGCAGGAAGAAATAGACTCCATCTGAAAACAGAAAAGATCAGTTCACCCTCTTGGCTATGTTGCCATTCCACTACTTTTGAAAATTAAATTCCACTTAGGGAAAGAAAACAGAACTCTGACTTATTGATTGCCAAGACTCTGCAGGTGCTTAACACACAATTTTGCATTTTCCATCACAACCACCCTAAGAGGATGACAAGTGCTATTGTTACACTCATTTTACTAATTAGGTAACAGAGCCTCACAGCCAGCCAGTGATGAAGTTAGATTTCAAACTCATCTCTGAAAAGGTGGAATGCATACACAAGTACACTTATGTGTTTAAATAAGATTCGTGTCCAAATTTTAAGGGCACTGTGCTGGATAGTGTTATGTCAGTTTGACACAAACTAAAACCATTTGTGAGAAAGGAACCACAGTAAATAAAATGTCTCTATAAGATCAGGTTGCAGGCAAACTGATAAGGCATTCTTGTAGTGCTTGATGGGAGAGGGTCCAGCTCATGGTAGGTGGTGTCATCTATGGGCTGGTGGCCTTGGGTTCTGTAAGAAAGCAGGTTGAGCAAGTCATAAGGAACAAGCCAGTAAACAGCACCCCTCCATGGCCTCTGCATCAGCTTCTACCTCTCTTTATTGCAGGGCATTTATTCCATTTCTCTATTGTGGCTCAGCTTTCTCATCAGTCCAATGGGGTGTTAGCTCAGAGAAACGTTATGAGTGCTTCAATGAACACTATTCACACTATCACATGAAATTGTCATAAATCTTGTTCCTATGTTGAGGTGCAAATACTATTTGATTGAAAGTGAATTCTACTATGTAGATTTGAATTCTACTATGTAGATTCCTGCCTTGTTTGAGTCCCTGTCCAGACTTTCTCTGATGATGCAAAGCAATATGAAAATGTAAGTTGAATAACCCTCCTTTCCCCTCAACCTTCTTTTTGGTCATGGTGTTTCATCACAGCAACAAAAGTCCTAACTAAGTTAGGCACCATGGCATTAGAAGCTGAAGAATTCTTGCAGGAGTCTCCTAATGCTATTATCTAATCTTCCTTAAGTGTAGTCTTTCTTAATAATCTTTTTAAAAGTCAAGTTCTCATTTATGTAACTCTGGCTGGCCTGAAACTCACTATGTAGACCAGGTTGGCCTTGAACTCACAGAGAGCTGCTCATCTGTTTCCTCATCAATAGTATTATATGAATGTGCCACAATGCAAGGAACTTGAGGAAATCTTTCTCAAGATTTTCCTTTAAACCAATGAAACCAATCAGGTAATATGACTTCTACTCACACCGTGATGCCATTGTTAACACTGGCTTCTGCTCTGTGGCTTGTATCCTATTTAACACTCCTCTATTAAACTGTGAATAGCTCAACTGTTGTGTATCCTTTCTGTATTTCTATCACTAGTGCCAAGAATAGTACCTGTTTTATAGGAACAAATTGGTAATGTCAGATAGTTAGATGGATGAATGGAGAGATAGATGCACAAGGAAACAGACAGGGAAATATATGAGAGATGATAGATGTTGGCTTGATCTTTCCAAGTTCAGTAGACCAGTGTTTTTTCATCAGTTGAAGCCTGTGGTATACTAAGAAAATGCATACTGGCAAAATAGAGTTAAAACACTTGTTAAAACGCTTCATTGGTTCAAAATATTAATGTACAATTTTAATGAACATGCATGATGCAACTTAAATTTAATCTTACAGGAACTAGATGAATTATTATTGATAAGGGCTAAGAACAGAGCCTGGTACGTAACAAGGACTTTTTTGGCTATAATTGTTAATAGTCATTCAAATATTATACCTATAATTTAATTGTTTGTTTTGTGTGTATGTGTGTGTCTCTCTTTGTGTGTGTGTGTGTGTGTGTGTGTGTGTGTGTGTGTATTCACAGAAAGAGGGCATGTTACCATGCATATGTGGAAGACAGAAGACAAGTTGAAGAAAAAAGTTTTCTCTTTCTCCCATGTCGGCTCTTGGAATTGAATGCAGATTATCAGTGGCCCATATTATTACCCACTGAACCATCTTTTGGGCCCTACAATTTAGCTTTAAAGCTTTCTAAGAGTGAGTTCTTAGGGCTCAGGAGTTTTCTTCCCTCAAAACCTCCACTGCACACAATTATCCCTTGATGGATGAGTATAACAATGAACCTTTAATTTGAGGAGTACTGCTCACTTATGTCTCTTGCCTTTTTTTAACTGAAAGATTTTATTATAATGATATCTTGAGACAAGTTGGTATAGTTAATGAAATGTATTCTACTATGTAAAAAAGAAAGTGAAAGTTTACAAGGAGTTGTGTAGTAAGAGAAAGAGAACTGGCCTTTCAGTCTTGGTATCTACACTTGCCTCTGTCCCTAAAATATTTGACCTCAAGCCAACTCTTATCCTGTTGGAATTCAGTCTTCTTGTCTGCAAAATGTGAAAGAGAATTAGACAATATCACTCCTTTAAGCCTTACTTGAGTTTTGGAATCACTATGACCCTCCCAGGCACCTGTAGACGAGGATCTTGAAAACAGTAATATCTTGAGATTCCTGGGCCACATGGAACATGGCCACCCTCTCCACACAAAGTCAGGTCAGGCAGTTGCAATTAACCTCAAGGAATAAAGAGAGACAGAGGGATAGAATGGCTTACTTCTTTGAGTGCTTTTTGCCTGTGTTAGTGAACAAACTCCTTTTAGCAAAGGCCATAACTTTGTGTATCACTTTGGAGTTAACTATCATTTCTGATAGTCTACCATGAACATGGTGAGGATACTGTGTATTTTTAAACTCTCTGTTCAGATCCCCAGTCCATTTACTGAATGGGTAATTTTGTGTTGTTGTTTTATTTTTATTCATTTAAGAAAATGGTTTTTTGAGTTCTTTATATATTCTGGATATGAATCCTTTGTCAGATTTATTCTGACTATGATTCTCTCCCATTATGTGAGATTCCTCTTCTGGGTTATTTTTAGCTGTCCAGTCACTTTTTACTTTTATGAAATCTTATTGTCAATTGTTGGCCTTAATTGGAGGCAATTGGAGTCCAAGTCAGGAAGTCCTTTTCTAAACCTATCTCATGTAGGACATTTCTCATGTATTCTTCTAGCACTTTCAGGATTCACATTTAATCTTTTATTCACTTGGAATTAATTTTTATATAAATTGATAGATATGTGTCTAATTTCATTCATCACCATGTGGACAACTTGTTTTCCCAGTACAATTTATGGAAAATGCTTTCTTCTTTTCCAGTGTATGTTTTTGGTAACATTGTCAAATGTTAAGTGGCTAAAGCTATGCATGTTCATGTTCAGGTCTTCAGTTTTTTCCATTTCTCTATGTTTTTTGTTTTGGTTTGTTTTGCTTTGCTTTGTTGTCATTCTGTTATCATACTGCTTTTATTGTGATGGTTCTATAATATATTTTAATATCTGAAATTATAATCTCTCTGGCATTGTTCTTTTTGCTCAGAATTGTTTTGGCTATGTTAGATTTTGTGGTTTGTTTAAATTTTAAGATATTTTTTTTCTATTTTGGTGAAGGATGAGATATGGATATTGGTTGTGATTACATTGAACCTATAAATAGCTTTTGATAACATATTTTCACAATATTAATTCTAGCAATCTATGAGCACAGGATGCCTCTCTATTTTCAAGTGTTATTTTCCAGTTTTTTCTTCAGATGTCTAACTTTTTGTTAATTGTAAAGGCCCTTTTTTGTTTATGGTTATCTCCAGATATTTAATTTTATTGAGAATATTGTGAATGAAAGTATGTTCATATTCACTCTCATTTCTTATTGGTATATGAAAAAAACTATTTATCTTTCTATCTATTTATTTATTTATTTAACTAGATCCTGTGTCTTGCCACATTGCTGAAAATTTTAATGTTTCTAGAATGATAGAATTTTGAGGTTCTTTATTGCATTGTGTCTTGTCATCTGCAAATAGGGATATTTTAGCTCTGTTTTTTTCTTATTTACATCCCTTTAATTTTTTTCTCTTGCCTCATTCTCTCAGCTAGTACTTTGAGTACAATATTAAAAGGAGTGGGGATAGAAGACAGCCCTGTCTGTGTCCTCTAGTGGTATTGCTTCACATTTCTGCTGTTTTAGGATGAAGTTGGCTGTGCATTTTTTATATATAGCTTTTCTTGTATTGAGTTTTGTTTTCTCTAGTCATTCATTCTCTAGGACTTCTATCATGATTTTATTTTGTGTTTTTTTCAAAGTATTTTTTCAAAAACAAGTTTTTTCAAAGTATTTCAAAGTATTTTTTTCAAATACTTTTCTATATCTGTTGATATGATCATGTGCTTTCTTTCTTTAAGTTTATTTATGTGATTTACTTATGGATTTTCATATATTAAATCATAACTGCATTTCAGTGATGAAGCCAATTTAGTCATGATAGATAATTTTATTGAAGTATATGTATATTCTGGTTGTAAGTCTTATTTAGTAGATTTTGTTAGGGTTCAGGAGTCACCCCACCAACACTGATCTCAGACACGAATGGTTTATTGAATGTACCCTAAGACTGATTGATCATGGATGTGACTCAGACTTTGGGAACTGAGATTATGACCCCAAACTTTTCTCCAGCTTTATAAAGGTTTAAACCACAAGACAATGAGCTCATATGCAGGTGCTGGAAGCCCGAACCAGTGGTCAGCCCTGACTCAAGGTTCTTTAGACATAACAATTCAAACTGGCCTTTAATTTGATGGGTCCTAAGTGAAACTTATTATTGTGGAATTTTATAAGATTAAGAAGCTTCATAACATACATAATATAACAGAATATGTGATCAGCATGACCATGCTCTGATTCAAGTTAGTTTTCTGTGTCAGTGACTGGCAGGCATATTTCAGCAACAATATGAAGTAGCTGGTGGGGATGGAACAGAATTGCTGTAACTATGGTGGTGGGGGGCAGGCCTCAATAGTTTTCAGTCTATATTCATCAGGGATCCTGGCTTTTAGTTTTATTTTTTTCTTTTGTTGTTTTGTCTTCACCTGGTTTTGGTATTAAAGTTACATAGGCTTCATAGAAGGAGTTTGGGAGTGCTTTTTCAGTTTCTTTTTAAAAAATAGTTTAAGAAAGTTTGGGTATAGATCTTCTTTGAAAGTGTGGTAGGATTTTTACCATGAATCCATATGATCCTGAACATTTTTTTAAGACAGAGTTTCTCTGCATAGCTCTGATTGTCCTGGAACTCACTCTTATCCTGTAGACCAGGATGGCCTCATATTCATGAAGATTTGCCTGCCTCTACTGCCAAAGTACTGAGATTAAAAACATGTGCCGTCATCATCCAGCTAGGTCCTGAGATTTTTATTGTTACAAAAGGCTTTTTACTACTATTTCAATCCCACCATTTCTGTTGAGTCTTCTTGTATGATATTTATTAACTCCATTAATTTTTGTTATGATCCAGTCAGCCCACCAATAATCTGGGCAGAATTCTATAAATTTAGTTAATCAGCTTTAGCACAAATATGGGGCTATTATCCCTACTTTTCTACTCTAGAAAACCCAGGTGTACATCCCAAGTTTCTTGATGTTTGAGTCTTGCCCAGGTTTTTTCTGTCTCAGCATTCTGTCCTCATGATGCACTTCTCTCCCTCAGCTGTGTGCTCCTGGTCCATCCCACCTATGTTTGGTAACTTTGGACAAAGTACTCTATTATCTATTGCCTTATCTTTCTCCCACATCTAGGTGAGCTCCAGGCAAACCATACCTAGTGTCAGGGTTGTGAAGATGAGCTCATGTCACTTTCCAAAAGAGAAAAAGCCATAAATTGTCATGTGTAAGGGACAGGACAACAATGGCTCAAAAGCACAGAAGCCATGTTTTTCCTACAATCCACCCCTCTCTGCAAATGGAAGAATGAGAAACTACTGTAGTGTCCTGAGCAGAACACCAGAGGGAGACAAATAACACACCAGAGAAATCGAAACACAAAACTTCTGACCAGGTAAACTTGCAACCTCATAGGAAGAACAATATCAAATAACCAGACCCCCCCATAGCTACCAGAGACAAAACCACCAACCAAAGAGTAATACATGGAGGGACCCATGGCTCCAGATACATATGTAGCAGAGGATGGCCTTAACTGACATCAATGGGAGGCGAGGCCCTTGGTCCTATGGAGGCCTGAAGGCCCAGTGTAGGGGGATGCTAGAGAAGTGACACAGGAGTGGGTGTGTAGGGAGGCACTTTCATAGAGGCATGGGGGGGGGGTAGAAGGAGAATGGAATGAGGGTGGTGGTGGAGGTATAACAGGGAAGGGGGATACCACTTGAAATATAAATGATTAAAATGAGTAATAAAAAGGGGAGTTGAAATTAAGTTGATAATTTTGAAGAAAATTGGACACATAAAGATGAAAAACACAGTAAAGAGCCTTTGAGATTTATGTAAATACTATTTCAAATGGTTCAAGGGAGCAGGAAGACCTGAATAAAGTTGGCACACTGCCGATTATAGTTATTACATTATTAAGCTCCATTCTTATCTTAATAAACATTTATAGTTAACTGTGTTTTTTCAAAAACAGAGACTTAGAGAAAAATCACGAGCCTTAAAAGAAAGATTATAGAAAACTGTGAATCAGAGTGAAGAGAATAGTCATATATCTGAAAGACAGGAAAAAAGAAACAGTGAAATATGGAGACAAGAATTAGAAGAATGTTATATATATTCATAAATTAAAATGAATAAAATAATAGAATGGCGGCAATACAAGCACAGGAGAGGCATGAAAGGTGAACATAGTCCTTAAAAGTTTAAAATATTGACATATTAAAATAAAGTCAATTGACTGAAGGTTGTTAGAAAAAACCTTTAACTTATCCAGTTAGTTTACAACAAAGGCCTTCAAATGCATATCATCCACAAGTTTATGAAGAATATGAATGGCACCCTGTAGATGTGCTGGATTTAAGAAAATTTAAGGAAATTGCTAATTGTGGAATGCATTCATCCTTGGTCAAACGTATCTTGACTTCCCAGGTGATCAAAAATAGAATAATCCCCCAAGGCTAGAAAGCTATGACAGGAGAAATATTAGAACCTGGACAACAATTACAATGGCTTTCAGAGTTGAAAGAAGAGGATAAGGAAAGATCACAGAGAAATAGAACTGGAGATATCAATATTTCCAAAGACCAACTGCTAGGTGAAGGTCAGTATGCTGAGGTAGATATGTAAGTCCTCTATGATGAAGAAAACTTGTTATTTTATCACATGGCAGCCTTAAATGCCTGGGAACAAAGAAATATTCATTGACTTTTTACAAGGACTATTTTCAACTGTAGATAGAAAGATATCATATCCTCTAAGTAGGAAGGCAATAATCAAATATTTGGCCTTTGATAATGCTAATACTAAATGCAGAGAGGTATCAGACCTTTAAGAGCACAATCAGCACATATCAATGAATGGTTTAGGAATACAGTTGATATTGGATTTCATTCATCTGACATGACCTTAGGAGAAGAAGCCATCCCTAACGGTTTTAAGAAAATCCAAACTCACAAATGTCTTAATTGTGGTGAGCAAGGTCATTTCAAAAGGAATCCCAAAGAAACCCAAACTAATTCCAAAAAGAAGCCTATATTTTCTGGAATACTCAAAAGATGTGGCAAAGGCTGAAGGACTGAAGGACTTAGTTAACCAAGGAACAAATGGGGCAACCCTTATCAAAAAATGCCCAGGGAGACCTCTTGCAGGACACAGTACCAAACATTGGAAATACTCCTCCACAAAACAGTTAAATACCACTTTTCTGAATTTAGACATTAAAAACCCAGATATTAAGATCAGAACAAATTCTACAGATGAAACCAAAAACCCAGAAGGGGCAAGAAACCCATATTTTGACAACCTTCTAGAGATAATGATAGCCCCAAACTAAAGGTATTTGTAAATAATATTGTAATTGAAGGAATGGTAGACACTGGAATTGATGTAACTATAATCTCTCCAGAATCGTGGCCTCCAGATTGACCTCTTCAAGAGGTAGATACTCAATTTCAATGAGTTGGAATTTTATCCCAGGTATTACAAAGTATCAGATGACTTGAATGTATAGGGCCAGAGTCAAATAGGGAAATTAAGGTCATATGATAAAGTTATATACTGGGGAAGAGATCTTTTACAACAACAGAAAACACAGATTATCATCTCTCCAACTTCAGAAACAAGTCATAAAATAGATGATATTCTGTTGGGGGCCTACTTTTAGCAGAAAGCGGCTATCAGCTTTGCAGCCATCTTGAGCCATATACCCTGACATGAGACTTGGATTACAATAGCCTACAACAGCTGAGCACACTCTGATAATCTTGGTTTAGATACCTTGAGATTAAAGGTGTGTGAGATTAAAGGTGTGTGAGATTAAAGGTGTGTAACTTAAGAGTATGATTTAGAAGTATAGAGATCAGAGTTAGAGACAAGACCTAAGGGCATGATTAAAGGTGTCACTTAGAGGCGTGGCTTAGAAGTAAGACATATAAAAGGCAGAGACAGAACAGATCAGAATCAGACTGAGATCAGAGAATCAGACACATCAGACATTAGGTAGAAGACACTTGGCTCCAGACAGAATCAGACACAGCAGACAGAGGAGACAGAGAAGGAGACACTTAGAGGAAGAGAGACTGAAGAATAAACGGGATTGAATCACACCCTGTCTGGTCTCCATTCTTCGAGTCTGCCCTCACCCTTGCTCTTGCTGAACCCCGACCCGCAGACCAGAGCGGCAGCTTGGGCCGGGACACAGTGGCCGCCCAAACGTGGGTCGGCCCGGGCCTCAACATTTTGCCTGGGCTGCAACGTTTTTGGCCGCTAGTGTGGACCCCAACAATATTCTTGATTTAAAAATGTAAAAATGTTATCAAAGACAGTTACAGGTTGTCCAGGCTGTCTATAAACAGGAAACGGCAGAGGCTGATTCTTCAATTTTATCTGGGGTAGCCACTGCTGATAAAACACTAATGACCTTACCACTAAAGTGGTTAACTGACCAACCTGTTTGGACTGAGCAATGGTCTATGACAAAGGAAAAAGTCCAAGTACTAGAACAGCTAGTCTAAGAACAGCTGTAAGCTCAAATGTAGAAGAGTCTGCCAGCCCTTGGAATTCTTTATTTGTCACCAAGAAGAAATCTGGCAAATGGAGAATGTTGACAGATCTGAGAGCTATTAATAAAATTATTCAGCCAATTGGTTCTTTACAGTCTGGGATCCTATTGCCTTCTGTGTTACCTAAGAAACGGTCTAGTTAAAAGATTGATTTTGTACAATTCTTTTACATGAAGAAGATAAAGATTTGCTTTCACAGTGCTCACATTTAACCATTCTATGTCATCCAAAAGGTATCACCTGAGGATCTTGCCACAAGGAATGTGAATAATCTTACCTTATGCCAAAGTTTTGTACAACAGCCATTGGAAATATTCTGTAAGCAATTTCTGCAATCCATATTTTACCAGTATATGGATAATATTTTGGTTATGGATTCATATGGAGATACCTTAGAAATAATGTTTAATGAATTAAAGAGAGTTTTGCCTTATTGTTTTTACAAATTGCTCCTGAAACAATACAAAGAGGAAATTCTATTAATTATCTAGGATATGAGGTAAATCTGCTGGAAATTCGACCACAGAAGCTACAAATCAAGAGAGACCAATTCAGATTTTCAAAAAATTGCTGGGAAATATTAACTGCCTATGTCCTACAATTGGTTTGATTACTCAAGAGCTGAGTAATTTATTTCAAACCTTAAAACATGTTAAAGACTTGAATAGCCCAAGAAGATTGTCAGCTGAAGCTGAAAAGGTATTGACTCTGGAAGAAAAGAAGCTACAAGATACCCATATAGATTGTAATGATCCAAAGATGTCCTGTATTTTTAGTTATCCTGTCTTCTGCTCATTCTCCTACAGTAATTCTTATGCAAATGGAATATTACATGGATACTTTTAGTACACAAAGAGAATAAAAAATAAAAATTAAAGATCTATGTAGAATTATTTGTGAATTAATTCTAAAAGAAAAATTGAGATTTTTGTCAAATAGGTGGAATATATTCAGCTGAGATTATGGTATCTTTTACCAATGCAGAGCTTGCCTCATTATAGGTAGAAAATGAACATTGTCAAATTTCCAGTATTTTTGGAGAAATTAACAACAAATATCCCAAAAGCAAGTGGCATCAGTTTGTTAAACAAATTGTATTCTCACTTGTCAAATAAAAGGGAAAGCAATTTCTTGATCCCCTACATTTTATATTGAAGAAAATAAATCAGAAAATGCAGAATATTAGTCAGAAAATATAAGTAAGGTTGTTGACAGTCCTTGTGATTAAGTTAAAAAGTCAGAGTTATATGCAATCCTTGTGATGTTATTAAATTTTCAGGAATCTCTTAATATAGTAACCAATCTCAATATGCAGAAAGAGTTGTTCTTCATATAGAAGCTGCTGAACTTATTCAGAAAGATTACAAATTAACTTCATTGCTTAATTACCTACAACAAATGATCAGAAATAAGAATCATCCATTTCATATACACCTATCAGATCCTATACAGTCTGCACAACAAATGTCACAGATAGCTTTCTTAAGACTTCACCATTTTGCCAATTTTCTTGGGCCCTTCAAAAAGAATATTATGCTTTGAATGATCAGAAAGCATTTTTTTTTAAAGTGATGTTCCATTCACTTAAGGTAGGGGTGGGTAGGTTTTGATTGTTCTATTTGGTGATGGGTGCTTGATACTATAAAGGGGTTGGTTACTAGTTATTCAATGGTCTTGGTCAGGAACAAAACAACATAGGTTAGACTAGGGTATTTCTATCCTTTTCTCTATCTTTCTTTCTGTCTTTCTTAGAAGGTAGAGGTGTTGAGATGAAAAAAGGATGATATATTAATAATATAGGGAAAATAAAAAGAGGTAGATTATTGAATCTACTATTGAACCAAAGAACATTTTATAGCCAGTAATCCTACATTTGTATAGATCTTTGTATATTGTTACCTATTAAGGTTATATTTTATTACATTGGTATAGATCTTTGTATATTGATGCAAAATCAAAGTTATTTTTGTTGCAACATACTGTGTATACATGTTCTCTACTCTCATTTGAGGTATTTATTGTTCCTAGATGATTCATAATAATAATATGTGACATTCTAGTCCCTTTTAAGCTGCTATTACAAACAGTTTAGGATAATTAAGTAATGTGAATTAATAGTCAATCAAACTCATAATCATGTTAGATACTAGACTAGTTAATCACAAAATATGCTTCCTAGGTTGAGGTTGAACAAATAGTAAATAAGTAAAAACAAACAAAGTTTGCCTATTTAGATATATTATAGATAGTCTTCAAAAACCTTCAAAAACCTTCAAAAACCCACAGAATATTGCATTTTAAGATGTTTTACTTATTTAAGCTTTTTTTGGACTACAAGACAAGTTTGTTCCTGGCAGTAGCCCCCATTTCTTTTTCTTTCTTTTTTTTTATTGGATATTTTATTTACATTTCAGATGCCATCCCCTTTCCCCATTCCCCCCCTAGAAAACCCCTATCCCATGCCCCATTTTCCTTTTTGCGTTTATACAGTTTTTTTTTTTTAAAAAAAATGTTAATCAAAGGCTTTATAAGTTTGGTAATGCTCAATCAGAAGTGTAACCAAATACCCAACCTAGATATATCAACTATCTTTGACTGGTGGAGACACGTGAACATCTGCCTCCCTGTCTCCCTCCTCTTTCTCTCTCTTTCTCTCTTTCATCAACTAGCTTCTCCTCTCCTTCTTCTCCTCCTCTCCTTACTCCTTCTCTTCCTCTCAGTACTCCTCCCACCTTAGCTCCTCCTACATATCACCCTTCCTGTTAAAATAAAACTTTTCTCTCAAAATACAATTAGAGCATAATTATGCCAATTTGTACTTTAAAGAAGATGATGACCATCAGAAAACCTACTTTTGGAGCTTGTTTCAATGTGGCAAGTGAGCCCAGGGGGAGGGACTGACCTTGCTTTAACTACAAGTAGAATGCTGTCCAAAATGGATGCAGAGAAGTCAACTGCTAAGTTTTGCAAGGACAAAGTAGGCTAGCCCTTCATAATTCCTGCTCCACAAAAATTTCTATCAGATATAGTGGTCAGAAGGCTGAAGATTGATGCTCCAATGTTTTTGAGACAATTTTGGGGGAACTGCCCAGGCAGCCAGATCCTCTTTCATTTCTATAGTTTTGTAATCTGCTTGCTTGTATTTCCTGCATACTCAAGTAATATTAATTCCTTCTTAAGTTTCTAATGGGATTAAAAACAAGATAGTTTTAGTCTCACAATTAAGGTTAAGTTCTTTAGGATTTAAAAAGATGGTTTTGGGTCTAAGAAGATGTTTTTAGGTTAGTAATACTAGTTATAATAAAAAATGATTTATGTATAAAACTTTGAACTCAGCAAGATAGAATAGATAATAGAATATTTAATCTAAAGTTACCAAATACAGATAGACTGAACTTCGTGAATATAAATTTTACCAAACAGTTTTCAGAATTGTATTTGTATTTGTCCTTATTGTATTTCAGTTATTATTGTAAGATAAAGAGCCCTTTTTAGGGGGAAATACTGGGAGTTTGTCATGTACTGCTATGTATTCCAGTGCAACATTCTGAACCCTAAAATCTCATTGCCCCCAGATGAATGAATTCTCACACATACTGGCCTTTGTTGTGTAAACCTTGCTCACCAATTTCAATCTATTGGTTGATAAAACACTAGAGCCTGTGACTGGGAATTAGAGAGAAAATGGCAGAACCTGAGAAACAAGTGAGGTATCTCAAGAGAGAGACCACACAGAGAAGGAGACAGAGGAAGGAGGAGGATGCTATGAAGCCAGATGGACCATAGCACATGACCAGAAGTGGGTCCTGAGGACAGGGTGATTGAACACTTGTCCTCAGGTGTTTTAGTTGATAGAAACAGCCCAGATGAGATCTAAACAACAAGTAAGTGCAACCTGTGAATTGGATGTAAGTTACAATAACTCAGAACCTGCCCTATGTAGGCTTACAACTTGTCAAATAAAATACCAGGTTTCTGTGTCATTTATCCAGGCTAGCTAGAATATATAATTCTTTCACAACATTGTATTTCTCAGGGACTACTGTATTAGAGTTACTAGTCTCTAGTGGAGAAATAACTGTTATTGATTGTCTAAACACAGATGCTGGTGTCTAAGCATCTGTGTTTAGAATGATTTGATTTTTGTGGCATCTAGTCTTGTTTTTGTGTGTGTGGGGGTATGTTTTGTGCCTTGATGTCTGTGGCCCTCTCTGGTTCTGAGGAAAGTGTGCTAGCTATGGTCTGCCCGGTAAGGGAATGCTTCTGAGATCCTGCTAGGTATGTCCGCTGGGGGTGCAAGGTAGATGTGTTTCTAGGTAAGGGCCTGACAATTAGGGATGGGGCTAGGGACTGGGGACATCCACAGGAAGGAGGAAAGCAAGATGTTTCATCAGGATCTGCTTAATTCTCTGGGAATTGGGGGCAGAAAGGGAAAAGAGGCCTCAACAAGTAGTCTGCTACAGAGCTGGGGATGAGAATGGGGGATTTTATTTGAAGGAGAAACAGGACAGTGGAGGTCTGACCTGCTTCCTTGGCGTGTGTGGCTGGCAGTTTTCCAGGGAATGAATTATTGGGTTTTTCATTTCCATCTTCATTTCCATTCGAGTCCTCTTAATTTTTTCTATTTCCTTATTGAATTCTACCTTCATGTCCTGAATTGTCTTCATCTTTTCCACTGGCTTGATGCTTGTGATTTTATGTGAGTCAGGCTGAAGTTTATCATCTATTACTTTTTTCCCACCTGCTTTTTGGCTTTTTCTAAGTCAGTCTTTGGGGATGGATGGAATCTCTAGGAATTGTGGTTTTATTCTTTAGGAAAAGGGGGAATGCCAGAGCTTTCTGTTTTTTAGATTTAACAGATGCTTGAGACAATTTTTGAAGGGAAGCTTTAGAGTTTTTAGCACCGCAAGCAGGGCTGTTACTTAAAGGTGTCACAACCTCTTTTTTGACTGTTAGGGAGGGGGGCATAAGACCAAGTAATTTTGTCTCTAAATGTTGGAGGACCCTAATCAATTGAACCCTTTTTCCTTTTTTTGGTCTCTACCATGTGGTGGTTGTACAGGGATGTCACATCAGTAGTCAGCTGGTGGCATGTATCAGACATGGAAGGCAGGTCAAAAATTGTATCTAGAGTTTCATAAGTTTGTGGTGGAATAAAAGACGGGAGTCTAGAAACACCTCTTAGTGGGGGAGGCTGATGCTAGGGCAATTGTGGCCATTTTGGGCGGGTCACAATAGCAATCTGATTTATAGCGGGGCTGTCTCTTTCCCAAGATGGGGATTTGTTTTATCAGCAGGTGGCAGATTGCCAGCGTCCTCAAGGGTGCGCAAAGAGGGATAAAGGCTTCTTTTGGGCTTGTTATTGGGACTGTCTCATGGCAGGTTGAGCCATGGTGTCCTTCCAAATCTGAAGCCAAGTAAGCTTCGGGCAGTCGTCCTTTTGGGTGGTCCATAGAATGTGAAGTCGCTCTTAGCATTTCGGGAGTTGCTCTCAAGCAGAAGTAGCCATAAGGCACTTCGGGTAGCCACCCTCAATGCTCTTAAAAAACAGGTACGCCTACTTTCCTCTGTAGAGAGACATTCTCTCTCCTGTAATCCTGGGGGTCCCTGTTTAGGCACCAGAATGTCTCGACCCGTGGGGAGGTGTACCGGGATCAGAGTATCTGGAAGAGAGAACAGGGAACAAGCGCAAGCAAAGAACGGACAGCAAATCAAGGAATCTGATCAAGCTGTCATATTTTATTTGTTCCCACATGGGTTATATACACATAGAAGCAGGAAATGGAGAGGAGGAGGATGTAGGGTCGTGTTTGTTTCTGGGGAGTGCAGGTGTTCTCAGGGGGAGTACAGATGTTCTCAAGAACAGGATATTGGCTTAGTGAAAAGTTCAAAGAAGAAGCAAGACAAAACAGGTCGCTATGTACCTGTCCATAAGATCTATGGTCATTTGTTTTGATCTAAGCTAGTACTTTCCCACCAAAGGCTACCTGTCCATAAAATCTATTAGTCATTTGTTCTTATCTAGGCTAATACTTTCCCACCAAGATTACCTTTCCACAAAATCTATGGTTATTTGTTCTTAGTGTTTTCCCACAGAGGCCAAGACTTTATAAAGAGTTAATGTATAAACAGAGTTGCTCCCAACAAAAATCCAAGCTCAATTTTTTCTGGAACCAAATATACTAGCCATATCAACACTTAGTTCCTGGGATAGCAGCTCTTATAAGAGATATGACTATAGAAATTACCAAGAACAATTCAAAAATTTTCAGCTTCAATTTTGGAAGCACATATTACCCAATTACCCAACAAACCAACCCTGAAAAGCAGAATTTAACTTTTTTCTCTCTTTAGAGATTATGTTTTGGAATAGTGTCCTTGTTTAAACACCTGCATTTAGAGAGTAGCAGGTGCATCTCTAACAATTTAGGTGTATGTATTGAACCCTCTAAATAGAGTCATTATTAACAGCACCAACAAAACAGCATTTGGGACAACAGGAGATAAAAAGCTTACAAGCCTTCATGATGTGTGGCTAGAAAGAGTGGAAAACCTGTAACCTGACCTAGTAGTTCTTACATTTAATGGTGTCTATAAACCATTACAACCTATCATATATATAATAGACAAAATTATTTTAAAGCTTCACTGTATATGTAGAGGGGTTTGTATTTTGAGGTTCTAAGACTTTGAGAAATTACATGATTGTATAAAGGTGAAATTAATCCGATATTGTAATCTTCCAGTCAAAATGACCGACCAAGAAGGGGGGTATTAGTAGGACACATCTATAATCTTGGCACTTTGGATGAGGTAACTCTTACTGGCAAACATTTCTAAAGGAGTAGTACATCTTTTAAAGATACTGGTCTCTCTCTCTCTCTCTCTCTCTCTCTCTCTCTCTCTCTCTCTCTCTCTCGTATTTTTGTGATGTATCTGGTGAACAAAGCAGGTTGGAGCAGAAGATCATATATACAGGGGGCTTGGGCATAGATGCTGTAAATGGCTTGTGAGGAATGAAGTCTGGTGAACTGAGGAATCTAGGCTAGCATTCTGGGTATGTGTCCTGATCCAAGACTGGAGTGTGGGAATATATCTGGCTGGGTAGAAAGATTGACTATGGAATGGGAGAGGCCTATGGGTTGGGATGTAGGAAATGTAAGTCCTGGTGGAAGTCTACATGTTGGTTGCTGAGCAGTCAGGGGTGGCCAGACAAAGGCTGGACACTGGATGTTGGACCTAAATAAGGTATGCTGGCTTAAGAAGGCTGCATGTATGGATAGGGTCAGGGAGCCTCACCAGGGTAGAACCTGGAGAAAAATAAGGGCAGGGAAATACATGTGTGAAACCTCTGTTTCTTTAAAAGTCTTTAAAGTCTTTTTAATTCTTCTTTCCATGTCTATTTTTTTTTTATTAAAACATGATTACATCATTTTCATCTTCCCTCCAAACCCTCCCATATCCCTTCCTTCTAATCCCTCCCACAGGCCCAATCCTTCTCAAATTTATGTTCTCTTTCTTGGATGGTTACACACACAGATACATACTCACACATACACACACATATACATGTATTAATATGTAAATACAACCCATTGAGTTTATACAATGTAATGTGATATGATTTCAAAGATGACTACTTTGTACTAGACCACAAATAGGGGCTCTGAGAGAGGCAGCTTTTCATTGCCAGTTGGTTTTGTTTTTTGTTTTGTGTTTTTGTGTGTTTGTTTTGTCTAGAAGTGGGACCCTGAGAGATTTTTCTCTTCTACATTAGCATGACTGTTGATACTGTTATTGTCCAGGTCCTGTTTAGTGAGCCACATTGTTAAGATATCATGAGTATAGGTTCACTGTCATTTCTAGGAGACAAATTCTCATAGCAGACTTCTATTCTTTTGGTGCCTTTAATCTTTTGGTCCTCTCTTCCATGGTGTTCCAGAAACCTTTAGATGTTTGAGTTCTGTCAAAAATGTATCTATTGAGAGTTGGTTCCACCATAATTCATTTATCTCTGCATTATGACCAGCTATGGTTTTCTGTAGTAGTCCCCATGTGGTATAAAGGGTAAATAAAGAGTAGAGAGCAACACTTAACTCTGGGTGTAAGGACAAGGTTTAGATTGCAGTTAGGAATTATGCCAGTTTGGCAAGATGTTGGTGTAGGTTCTTTTCTAAGATTCATGATATCACTATCCCAGGTAGTTGGCTAAGTTTCTAATACCATATTGATTTCCTTCCCAATGAGTAGGCCTTATGTCCAACTAGATACCTGTTGGTTACCCCCAAGATATGACTACCACTATATAGTAGTGTCTGTAGAGGTATCTTGCTATGCTGGCCATTGTTACAGGTCATGGGTATCACAGATAGGGCTATTGATTGCTTCTCTCCCTTGTCAGCTTATATAATATTTTCTGGTACTATAAAAGCTACCTGGAGGAAGCTTTCATGTTAGATCTAGTTCAAATCATCTGAGTCCAGTGTCCTAAGTGTGTAGTATCTTCAGTAATAAGGACTTACCCTCAATCTCTGAGAGGCAACTAAGAGCACTAGCAATGGCCTATCTTGTTTTGGGAGTCACTTGGATTACCCTGACCATACACTTAAATGAAGGTTTTTCATGCGTAATACAATTTTTTCCATATTTCATGACTATTATGGGGAGCATTGTCAGCCAATGGCATAACTTCATTTTTGGTGTGTGTGTGTGTGTGTGTGTGTGTATCTGTGTATGTGTGTGTGTCTGTGTGTGTGTGTGTGTGTGTGTGTGTGTGAGAGAGAGAGAGAGAGAGAGAGAGAGAGAGAGAGAGAGAGAGAGAGAATTTTAGGTAAATATAAAGTAATGCAATTAATTCCTCAGGGCTTTATCAAACATCCTTATTGTTTCTCTCTAATTCGTGGGTTATTTATATTTTAAAAAGAGGACATAAAGGAGTGGGGCTGAGGAGTAGATATAGAATAAAGAGGGGGAGGAATGGGGTGAATAACATCAAAATATATTCCATAAACTTCTCAAGGAACTGATAAAAATATTATGTTAACAACTTAAGCTAGGTATGGTAGTGCCCACTTTTAATCATTGTGCATGGGAGGCAGAGGCAGTCAGATTGCTGTCAGTTTGAGGACAACCTGATTGACATAAGTGAATTCCAGATCAGCCAGGGCTACATACTAATACATTGTCCAAAAATTTAAATAAAAAGACTAATGACTGCATCAGTCTAATGAGACTCAATCCTAGAAATCGCTGTTTGAGAGTTTCATACACAAATAGGGCATATTTTAATCCAGTTCACTTCTAACTGCATCCCTTCCAAGGACTCCCATCAACTCCCTCCCATGTACCACCTTTTCTTCCCAATTTCTTGAACTCTTTTTTAAAAGATTTTTTTTATTTTATGTATGTGAGTGCTTTGTGTGTATGTATGCCTGGGCACCAAGTGCATGCAGTGCCTACTGAGGCCAGACAAGGGTATTGGGTCCTCTGGGACTAGAATTATGGCCAGTCATTAGCTACCATGTGGGTGTTGGAACTGAATCTCGGTCCTCTTGGTCCTCTGCATGAGCAACAAGTGCTAAAGCTGAGTCATCTTTCCAACACATTAATTTACCTTTTTTCCTTTTAAAACCCATTGAATCAAATTAGTTCTGCCAATATGTCCATAGTTTTAGGGCCATCCATCCTCTGAGACATGGGCACTGCCAGGAGCCTTATTAAATAAAGCTTGATTCTCTGACTCTTAGCGGCTACCAGTTTCTAATTGTTCTTCAGCTATGGGTATGAACCCTGTGAACCCCTCTCCCACCCACTGCTACTCCAATCAATTCTGGAATTGTTATTGGAATAATTGGAAGAAAGATTTCCTTCCACTAAATATATACTTATTAAATTATCAGGGCCATGCTCAGCTTAGTAGAAGAACCAGCTCTACTATTAAAATTTGGGGGTTTTTTCACTTACAATCAAAAATCCTAAAATATATTTTGCAATCAAAAGCTCTTACTTCTTGCTCATCAACCATTAATTCTCAAAAATCAACTGCTTTGTAAGGTTACCTTAAGCACAAGAGCAGGTCATGGCCTGAAGGACTTAAGCTGCTTTATCATTGGATTGCTGTTTTTACTCCTCCTCTTCCTCCTTAATTGAATTCTTCCAGTAAAACTACCACTTTACTCCTGTCTGGATCTCTTTAACCTGATGCTCCCAGCTCTAGCATTGCCAATTCTGTTGCTGATCTACGCTTCTGGAATGAAGGTGCATTACTTCCTTTGTAAATTTCATTTTCCCAGATGACAATTTTTTTGTCTATCCAGGGCACTTCCCTTGATTAAATTGGACTAAGTATCATATGGCTTCTAAAAGACTAGAGTCCATGATTTATTATACTTGGCATGTTGTAATTTTACATACACATACACTATATATGCACACATTTAGTATATATATATAGTAAATTATTATTATATATACATATACATATGTATATATAGATATATAATGACAGCAAATGAGGAAAAGTTATTTAGATAGTTTCATATAGTAACATTAGATAGTATTTAAAGAGCTATAGAAAAATGCTACTATTGCCTATGTTTAATTATGATGAATAATATATCTTTCATTTTGTTCTTGGTATATTCCATCTCTGTGTCATGCCATATCCTAATGCTATAGTCACTGAAATGGAAAGAGTGAAAATGGTGAACAACAAAACCAGTCTCAGATGCACATGGGTGAAATAATTAGGTGAGTGACTTGGACATGGTACTTCATTTTTCTTTTTTAGCCTGCATATGTGTCAACTATTTCATTTCCTGTCTTCATTACACATGGCTTTATAAAGAACAAGTGAATTCATGCTTGGGAAGGAAATCGCAAATCTTTCCAGGAACAAATAGAAAATCTTAGTGATCATGTGATTTCTTTTAGGACCATTAGACTGATGCAAGCTTCTTGTCTCTGTCACTGTGCTTAGAAGATGAACTTAGTCCTCCAAAAATCTCTTCAAGAAGAGAGTTTGAACTCATTCCACAAGAAACTCCTCAAGAAGAGAGCTCACAGAAGGCCCAGATACCAGATGCAGGCAACAAGAAAAGCAACAACGAACGGAGCACCATGATTCCCCTGATTGCTTGTTTACTTGGCCTAGAAATTATAGTCCTGCTCAGCAAGAACAGAGTATCTACCAGATGCCAAACTAATCTCATTATCTTTATTCTCTTTCTAAGTATATTTGTCTCAGAGTTCATTTCTGCTCTTAAGCTACTGTGACCAGAATCCTACTAATCAGCCCTGACTTCTTCATTTTTTGTATTCATTCTATCACCCTGTTATGGCTTGAATATGAAATCCTCCCCCTACCAGCTTATGTGATGAATTCTTGGTGTTATTTCAGGAGGCCACAGAAGATTCGTGAGTAACTGGGGCACTAGGTGACAGGTATTTCAGACTATCACAATCCCTTTTCCTGCCTCTGTCTCTTTGCTTTAATGTGAACTACTCTCCTCTGCCACATGGTCCTGATACCACGTTCTGTCCAATTAAGTGTGGCTAAGCAAGCATAGACTAAAGCCTCTGAAACTGGGAGCAAAGGCATATCTGTTTTTTTGTCTCATAAATTGTTCCTATTGAGTAGTTGTTCATAGAGGTGTTAAAAGTATTGGTTAATACATCAGTTTTTGCAGGCTACTGTTGATTTTTTACTGATTCTCGTGTGTGTGTGTGTGTGTGTGTGTGTGTGTGTGTGTGTGCACAGTGCAGGTGCCCATAGAAGCCAGAAGAAAATGCAGATTCTCTGGAGCTAGAGACATATATATTGTGAGATGCACAATATGAGTACTGGGAAGCAAGCTCCAGTCTTTTTGGAAGAGTAGAAAGCACTCTTGACTGCTTAACCATCACTCTAGCACCCCAAATCCTCTGCTGTGTTGTATTCAATAGATGGCCAGTTAGGCCCTATTTCTGTTCCTATATCTACCAGGCAAGTTCCATAAGATTGCCAGCGATATGTTTCAAAATGCAAATCTTAACATTCAAGCCTCCAGCTTAGAACACTTAAATAACTTGCAATTGCTTCAGGGGATGATGTTCTAATCCCTTAATGTGACCCATAAGGCCATATGAATAGTCTGTTCCCTCCTTGTCCTTATAACATAATGTTAGGCTGTGTTCTTCTCAGCTCTGTGTATTGTAGTCATATTACCTTTTTTTCCAAATCTTTTCCCAATTCAGAGCCTTCTTTTTATACATGAGAGACCTCTCCAAACCCTCACACGTCTGCTATCAAATTCCTGTAATTTCTAGCCTTGATTTCTTTTCCTATCATTTTATTTAGAGACTCTTTTTTCTTAAGAATGATCAGATTAAGGAGGTCTCTTTCTCTAGCCCCCTCCTTCTTTCCATCTCCCTCCCCTTCTCCCTTCCACCGTCCTCACCTCCCTTATAGATCCTTTCCAGCATTTTTAAAGTGGAATCAAATGAAATGCTTGCTTAGCTGATACTTTTCACCCACAGCCCTCCCATCTCAAGCTTCACAAGAGTAGTAACCATAGTTTTCCCTTGTCTGACTTTGTGGGTTTTAGTTAAGGTCTAGTAGGGGCTTGGCAGAGACCTGGGTGCTCTGACCTAATTCAGTCTTATTAGGTGACTAAAGCCTATGACTTCTATTTTCTCTGCTATTGTAGCTCTGAAGCTGAGGGAGGGTGCCATGGAATCTATTGAACCCAAAGAATATATTCTTTGCCTTGGGTCTTCTACCTCTATCCTAATTCAGGCCATTACTATCTCTCCTATACAGCTGCCATTTAGCAAGTATACTGTTCCCACTACAGTCAGTTCTTTCATCACACCACCATACTTATGATTACGCTGTTCATCCCACTCGGAATGCCATTTTCTGCTATGACATTCCATTTTCACTCATTTCTGCAGACATGTCTTACCTGATAACCTTTGAGTTTACTCTAATGATCTTTGCTTCATTCTGATCTCCACTTGCACTTTATCACTACTTTCTTCTGTTTCCTCAGTACTTCTGGTTCTACAGTTTAGCTGTGGATGCATATGGTATCTCCACAACAAGCCTGTATTAGGACAGTGTTTATAAAAGGCTATCATTATAACCATATGGTGCACTATAAGGTGTTTGCTACATCAAAGTGACTATTTGTGGAATGAATTCTTTCTCCAAATTTTATCCCAAATCTTAGTTTTCATCATACTCTGAGGTACCAGAGGGTAGAATTTCAACAAAGGAGATATGCGTGTATATATGGGGTGAAATGAATACAAATATAGAACAACATGTGTAAAGACTCAATGGCTTCCTATTTTTGATTGTTAATATTTCCAGTTTACTGTGTGGTTTTGGGAGGTCACTTGCAGCCTTTAAGACTCAGTTTCCCTACATTAGAGTCTAAAGGCCCTTCCAGTCCATCCAACATTTATCACTTGGTAAATTCATGATAGTGAAAGAAATGATACAAGATCCCACACCAGTCAAGGCTACTCCTATCATTATTTTGTCAGTGTGCTAGCTGACATTTGTTTGAACCCATACCAATGTGCTGTTGTCTTAGGTTTTCTGACTCTTGTAGCTCATAGCCAATGGTTGTCCATAAAGTGTTACAAGGAATGTAGACTCTGGAATATCTTTGAGTATAGGTGCAATATTACTTATGTTCTCAAAAGTGACAACAACAAGGCAGGTAGAGAAATGCCTCAGTAGCTAAGAGCAGGTACTGAAGAGACCCCCCTTTCCTAGCATTCATGTCATGGGCCTCACAGCTGCCTGTAACTGTAGCTCTGGGAGATCCAATGCTTTATTTTAGCCTCTGGGGGCATGGAATGCGTATGTACAAACCATGCTCTCACATGCATACACATACTTAAAAATAGAAATGAATCTTGGGGCGAGAAAGATGCCAAAAACGGTTTAGAACACTTGTTGCTCTCCTACAGGACCTAAGTGTAATTCCCAAAACCAAAATGACAGTTCACAACTGTCTGTGACTCTTTTTTCTGAGGACCTAACACCCTCTTCTAGCCTTTGCAGGCATCAGGCATGCACATGGTAGAGAGACACAACCAGGCAAAGTACTAGCATACATAAAATTTTAAAAAGTTAAAATGTAAAATGTTAGCTGGGCAGAGGTGGCGCACGCCTTTAATCCCAGCACTTGGGAGGCAGAGGCAAGCGGATTTCTGAGTTCCAGGCCGGCCTGGTCTACAGAGTGAGTTCCAGGACAGCCAGGACTATACAGAAAAACCCTGTCTCAAAAAACCAAAAAAAAAAAAAAAAAAAAAAAAAAAAAGTAAAATGTTTTAAATAAACAAAGATATAAATCTATTAAGGAAAATTTCAAGTACATGCAAAATTAAAGAGCAAAGTACAAAGTATTTGTGTTTATTATTTGGATACAGCAATCATTAACTCAAGGGGCACTTCTGTTTCATGTATATATTTACCCATTCCCTTCAATCTCAGCAATCATATCATTTCACCTATAACCACTTTTAATGGTGAAATAATTTTAACACAGCAGTTTTATCACATTTAAAAATTAATAGTTCCTTCACTGTTAGATAAACAGTAGCAGTAAAATTATTCTTCTTATCTCACATATATGTTCTTGCACTTGGTGTGGTTGATTCATGATCCAAAAAGGGTCCACACATTATAAGTTTCTGATTCATCTCCCAAGTATTTTATAATTAAGAATTTCTCCATTCCTATTCTGTTAACTTGGCATTTATTTATTTAAAATACTGGACACCTTAACTTACTCAGTTACAGCTGAGAAGCCCAAAAGGATCATCATATTTCTATGAGGCAAATGGGAATTGAACAAGTGAGCAAAGAAACACGCCCCATCCTCCTAGCACAATGCTAATGGAATCTGCTTACCAGCTCTCTTTCACTCATTGTCCATCCCTAAAGGAGTCTCTTTGTATTGATCCCTCAGTCTCCTGGTCTGCAAAGTGGAACTGCTAGTAGCTGCTTTCTGCTCCAATTCCCAGAGAGGCTGTGACAAAGGCTGGGATTTAAAAAAAAAAATAAGCCTAAACCAGCTTTCAGCAATTGATGCTATAAATAACAGAGGAGGGATTCTATTATTAAATGTCCTTTGTTCCTAGAAGCTTCAGACAGAATGGGAAGGTTGAGAAGTAGAACCCTTTTGCTTTGTTCTTGTTATACTGCTTCCATGAAGGTGGTAACTCTAACAGTCAGGGCCAAGAGCATGCTCTGGTCTGGGGAGTACTGGAATCTGGGATCCCTTTAAACAAGTCAGCCCAGCTCTGGCCAGAGCAGGCTTGTAATATATCCTATTCCAGCCTGGCAAAAATAGAATAGCCAGGAGAACGCGAGGACTGAGACAACTGTTCCTGTTTTGAAAACTTCGGAAGGATGTGGCTGCAGGTGGGGTTGAATGACTGTCCCTCAGAATGAAGCCCAGCCAGGAAACTGTAGGCCCCATGGCAGGCAACTGAGATTTGGACTGGACTCTTCACAATTCCAGTGGCCCTAGTGCCTGGAGAAGACACTGGTAAAAATGGAAACCATTTTGCCTGGAGATGTTATTCTTGTTTGCAATTCAATTAATTTTCACTTTAAATAGATCAGAGAAGCTCTGACAAGTGGCCAGGAACTGCTACAGAGGAGCTAATAGCCAGTAGGTCAAATTTCAGCCTTCCCAGGTTTGGAGAGAATTCTATCATGAAGCCAGCAGCCTTTCCCTGTTGCTTTGGGTTGTGCTAGAAACCAGGAAACAAACAAACAAAAAAAACCAAAAAAAAAAAAAAAAAAAAAAAAAGGAAATTGCTTTTTGGGCCTTTTCACCTATTCAGCACCCCTGCAGCGGCTCTACAGGAGGCCTCACAGCAGGGCCTCCTGTGTTCTGTGTTTTCCCTCTATTAACATCCCCCACCACCCGCACACATCCACACTTTCCAAATGGTGGCACTAGTTAAGGCAAGTGCTTCTGTTCTGGAATACACTGGGCACACACACAGGGTGTGTGCTGTGGGAATTACAAAAACAACAGCACCCAGGAGTTTGCAAAATGAGCAAATCACCAGGAATTTAAAAAATAAATTTAAAAGTAATGAGGACCTAGACGTTCCCATATGTGAAGTGGGAAGTTTGAAAGTTTCAGCCTTTTCTGAGCTTTCTGTGTACCCAAAAGAGCTTATTTTGGAAATGGAATAAGTATGATTTTTTCCCTCATCAACTCAAAAGTGGTTGAACTGATTTAGCTCAAACTATAAAAAGATAAAAACCAAATGTGCCCTGGGACAAGATTTCTCGGTGGAATTGAATGGAAGCAACTTGAGGGGCAAGATCATGGAACCACAAAGCCTTGAGATCACATCGTCTCGATGGTCCTCTAGGTGTGCCTTAGAATCTTGAGGCTAAATTTGGGGCATGGGGTTGTCAGTTAAGTAGGCCACAAATTTAAAATGACACACTTAATTTATGAAAAAATTACTGGAAGTTTCTATGAATCTGATATTAGTTTTCATTTTCTTCTATTCCAAATTATCTAATCTCCCTCTTTTTAAAAATAGATTTATTTGTGTAGGGGGGAGGGGGTGCACTCATGCACGTGTCCCTAAGGCCAAAGGAGCTGAATATCTGTGGAACCAGAAATGCAGGTGGTTTGCAAGGCACCTTACATGGATGCTGGGAATAGAAGTTTGGTTTCTCTGCAAGAGCAAATACTCTCTTAACTTTTGAGCCATCTCTCCAGCATTTTTCTTTTAGATATAAAAGATAAAAAATGTATCATTACATTTGTGTCACTAATGACTTTAACCTTGTAAATGATCAATTAAAGAGAGAAGTGGTTTCAAGTTATTAAGAACACATACTTTGGAGTCAGACATAAATCCACGCATGAGCTCTTCTCTCTTAATAAGTACTTGAACTTGACATGGAGCTTCAGCTTAGCTCTAGCTCTTTTTCCCAAAAAATAGAGATGAAAAATGGTTAAAGAGGACTAAGAAAAAAAAGAGTAGTGTTTATAATTAACTCTCCAAACTAAGGGTTATAGTAGTCGTTGTAGAATTTATAACATTGAAGATGATCTGGGACTTATATTCTTTTCTAATAAATGATCCAGATCAATATTTTTAAAGTGAATTAGTACTGTGAGAAACAGGAAGAAAGCCATTGTATGTGGTGCACACACATAGAAGAAACGGGAGTTTTAGAGAAGTCACCCTTATTGCAAGCAATGGGTTATTCTCTATTCTTGATTCCATTTTATTGCATTCTGTTCTAACCATTTTATTTCTTTTCATTTTTAAAGTGTGGACGGCAGCCTACTGAATAGATTGCATTACTGTCTAATGGGTCACAGCCCACATTTTGTAAACCACTTACCTAGATGAATCTGAGAAGACAATTAGCACTCTCAGGAGCCCAGAGAGCTGTCTACTTCTGAATTAACACCTGTGGCCAAAGTCTGAAGCCAAAAAAAAAAAAAATTCTCTGAATTTTCCTCTCCACTAAAATGACCCCTTAGAACAATGAATGACAGCTACAAAGTGACTAGACACAAATTCTCCTCATCCTTTCATCCCTGGCTTGGCACAAGGGTGTTGCCCATCTTAAATCTGACCAAGGCGTGGATTTAATCTGCAGAATCTGCTGAACGCTTGTGTGCCTGCGTGTGCCTGTGTTGCTTATGGGAACTAGAAAAGAAAGTAAAAGGGCTGCCAGTTTCTCCATTTTTCTCCTCTGATGTCATCTATGTATCACGTTTCTGTCATAACGAAGGGGAAAGCCCACTACTGGTTGTGGTAACCCTTTCTTTTCCAAAGGATCCTCCTCCTCTGGAGATAGTGAGAAAGTGAGACAGGGTCATCTCACCAAAATCTGTGAGCTTCGCTCCACCTCCCCGCTTTGGTGCCTTCGCCTTGACAGAGCCTTGGTCCAGTAAGATGATCTGCCCACAGCTGGTCTCCTACACTTAGAACAAATTGGAAGCAGGAGAACTTGGAGAAGGAATTCGGTTTCACTAAAAATAGCTGCAATATAGACCCTGTGACTTACCACTCCTCAGAACAGTCAGATATGAACCCAACAGGGTCCACTGGCCACTGAAATTCTTCTGCATTTGTTTTTCTTGCCTGAAGCCCTTAAAGCCAAGAGGAACTTCAGGATTTGGGGGTACTTTGGCCCCGATACAGACTCTTGAAAACCTCAGACACTCATGGTGACAATATGACCAAGAATCTTCCTGACCTCAGGAGTGCATGACCATTGGCACTAATAAAAACCAAGACCTTTAAGCTTTGGTTCATGGTGGGACTTTGCTTGCTGTTCACCACCAGGCCCACTGCGTCTCCACTTCTAAGGTAGGTGAAAGCAAAATCACCGGGGGAAATGCTTCAGGAATTGGGGTCCTGTTGGGTAACACAGGTCCAAGTTTCCTCTGTCTAGGGCAGAGAGATAAATGTCAGGGCAGGACAGAAGCTACAAATGAAAAGTCTGTACTCCTAAAATGCCAACAAAGCCATGACAACATGTGGGAATGAATTCTTTTCCAGTCACCTTCTCACCACAAAAGCAAATGATTAGTCAGCGAGAAAACACTTAAACTGTTCAATGTAACTTTCAATTTCTGTACCCAGATCTGTTTTATTTTGACTATGCCCCTTTTCTTTCTTCTCCCGCTACTGGGTGAATTTGAATTTGTTCCAGGACATTGCTTATCTATATTCACCTTTTCTGCTAAGTGACAGCAAAGTGTAATCTAGAGTTGACCAGAAACGAATCAGAATCACTATAGTTCAGGAAGTCCTTAGGAAAGATTCATTCGAACTAAGATTCGAAAGGTATTTGATTGGATTATATTTCCTTTCCAATATGCTGCTGTTAAGACAGATTTCTGGTTTCTTGACTGTTCACGTGTTCACAGTGATGGGCCTTGAGGAAGGAGTGAGAAATGAAGCGGAGCTGGGGATGTGGATGAGAGGTTAGGAGCCACTAGGAGAAAAGAATCAGTTTTGCTATTGGAAGGGTCAGGTTGGCTTTTGAGCATTGTGCTAAGCTAACTCCCAGATGCTTTCTTTACGTGAAAACGCCACAAAGCTCATGGCAACAAACCTACTGACTCAGAATTGCCTGTGTATACTTTTACAAAATGAATTAGACAAACACTTAAACATTGTATGTGTCCTCTCCACATCTATTCTTTTTGCCTTCTATCTTTAAGATACATGTGTCCAAATAACAAACGTGAAATTTTGAACTGACAAAAAGCACTCTGAATGTTATATAATCTGATCCTCATTAAAGCATGAGTCGCAATAAATGACTATCTGGTCTACCTGAATTATTGCTTCACTTTTCCCTGCACCCTTAAAATGACCGCATTTTCCAGGTTCAGCCTTCTGCTCAGTATCACATTCTACTAACACTTTCTGCTTTCATTCAGTATCATCCTGAGGCTCATTCACTGTGTTGTAAGACTGGGTAAAACTTGAATATTCACAGTTATTTTTCCCATGTTACTTTTAGTGCAGCCATATGGCATTACTACCACTAGGCACACAAACATGTTGTCAAGGGTTTTGCATTTACTCTAGGTATGTATTTTATGGAAATGCTATGGAGAACATAATTTTTTTTCTTTTGCTGAACAAGGAGATTTACTGCAACTTACTTCTACATACTGCCCTTATGCCTAGTACTTTGAACAAGTGAGTCTAATAATCAAATTCCTATGTACAAAAACAACTTTTCACAAATATATCCATCAGTAAATAAGTGGGTCCCAAAGTCAATCATGAACAACTACCAGGCTGGCTGTTCAGAAATCACCTGGGAAGATTCTTTAGAACTTTAAAATCTGGGCTACATCCCTGGGAATTTTGACTCAGAAGGTCTGGGGTAGTGCTCTAGAAATGGGATTTTCAGCAAACAACCCTGGTGCAATACTTGATTTGGGAAGCACTAGGAAGGTGCAGTTCTACTATTATTGTCTTATTTGTTTGTTTAAATGTATCAATGATTTCCATTGTTTTAGAATCAAGTTAAAGTTTCTTACCTTGTCGTTTGTGGAAGCCTTTGCAATCTTATTTGTTATCTTAGTCTTTACTAACTAGTGAAAGCCCTAGTCAAATTGAGTTAGATACCATTTTCCATTCTGCTTTCATGCTTGGTCAGTTTTCTGCTTCTCTTGCCTTTTATCCCTGTGTCTTTTCTCACTTCTCTGCATACTCATATATACGCACTGCTGTGTATGTATATAAGAATGATATGGAGGACTTTTTAAACATGCTAACTGTTAGATCTCATTTCTTGGAATTCTAAGTCAAGTAGAGTTGGAGTTTTTAAATACCCCAGGGAATCTGATACTGACCTCATGTTCAGAAACAATGAATCTTGCTCAAATACCATCTCTTTATCAGATCAGAAAGACAAATATTGCATTTTTCTCATTTGTGGTTCCTAAATTTATTCAGTTACGTAATATATTATATGTGCAATGGAAGTAGAAGAAAGACAGTCTGGGAATAAAAAGGAATCATGGGAAGAAGAGAGGAAAATGGGAGGATGAGAAATAAATATGGTCACAATACTTGATATACTTCTATGAAAATATCTTTATGAAACCTATCACTATCTTAAATAAAATAAAAGTAATAGAAATTCAATGTAAAAAATATAAGTGTAAAATCAGACCAAAACCAAGCAAACAAAATAAGCAAGCAAACAAACAAACAAAAAAGGATCTTTTTTTTTTTAAGAGCCCACGCTTCATTGGAAAAGATATGACAACCCATTTTGCTTCTAGAAACACCTTAAGCATGAGACGACAATGTGCCCATAATTCCATTATGGGCGTGATAACAATGAATTCTGTTTTCAGGGCACAAGATTTGACTGAGAGAGTAAAGTGCTTGTTGTGCAAGCATGAGGGGGGCCTGGGTTTGGATGCTCAGAACCTATGCATAAAATAATGCATGTGGTGGCACATGCCTCTAATCCCAATACTGTGAGGTAAGACAAGGGAATCCCTGGGGCTCACTGGTCAGCAAATCTGGCCACACTTAATAAGAGACCTTTCTGGTAAAAAGCAATAGAAAAGAAACAGCTGACATTGACCTCTGGCCTTCTTGTATTGAAGTATTTATCTGCAACACACACGTTCATATGCCATGAATATAAAATAATAATAAATAAAAACATAATTATTATATATTTCCGCCATAGATGGAAGGGAGACTAGAACATCATACAATGTAGCTTTATTTCATGTAACAATATGAAGCAGATCTTTTAAATCTGAGATTTGTGTATAGATATGGGGTCTTAAGAAACCTTTTTTCTTAGGTTGGATAATTTAAGATAGCAGTGACTAGATTCCAGAGAGTCTCTTGGCTTTGGTAGGATGGGAAGCACCCTTCATTTTTAAATACAGTTCTTCTGCCATATGAGAGAGATGAACACAATGCCAGGTGCTACAGAGGAGGGGCAAGAGGCATCAAGCAATGGTGATCTGAATGAACTTGGAATAGATTTCCTTTCTTTGCTATATACAGAGCAGAATCTACATCTGCTGTAGAATTGTTCATGGTTGAAAAGTGGCTATTTCTTAATTTTAATCAATATATATATATTTAAATCATATGGATTTAAATCAATATATATATAATGTGTGCATATAATAAAATACAACTATAAAATACATAACTATGTTACTAGATTCGTATGTGTTCTTCTATATTTTTATTCTCCTAGAATTGTAGTAAATATGTATCATTTGCATATGTGCACAAATGCCTATGCCTACTTTTCAAATTGCAATTTATACAGAAATTATGTAGTCAATCACACTTCTCTGCATCACACTCTTCTTGCCTTTCATTAGTGATATGACCTTAGATTCTCTAGGAGTTCATTTTGTTCATCCAGAAAATGAGAATAATAGTACCCATCTCATAGGGTTATGATGATTCAGTGGATTGGAAATATAAACCAAAGCTAGGTACCCGCCTGTAATCCCAGAAGTTGGGTAGCAGATACAGGAGGATTGTAATAATAACAGTTTCAATTACATAGTTCTAGGCTCGGCTAGGCTACATAAAGTACTCAACATTTAGTTAAATCAGTGCTTGCTGCTATTGTTCTTCTATTATTCTCATTCAACAAAACCTACAAAGCACCTACAATTGATTAATTTGATTCTTTATTCCTTAGACAACATTTTGTTATATAGATGGAAAGAAGTTATCCAAGCAATTACTTTTGTGGGCATTAATTTTACTTCCACATTTTGCTAGTAAAAGGCAAAATCACAATAGAATCTTGACTATATATATATATGCTACCATTTTTCTTAGTCTGTAATAGATTCCCAATAATAAAATAGCTGGGTTGAAACATGAACATTGCTTTTAATTGTATTCAGTGTTGCCCCATTGCTTTCTTAAAAGCACATAAAAAATTCACAATTGCACTAGCAATGCAGAAGTATACTTTACTCTGCAATATTACTATGTTGTCCTTACAGCATTTTCCTTTTTTAAATGTTTTTGTGTGTGCATGTATGTGTATGCACCGTGTGTGTATAAACTCACCAAACCCAGAAGAAGGATCATCCCCTGAGACAAGAGGGACAGATAGTTGTGAGTTGTTATGTGGGTTCTGGCAACTGAACCTGGGCCTTCTATAGTCTGAAAAAGTAGAAAGCACTCTTGATCACTGAGTCATCTCTCCACTCCCCTTATAACACTTTGTAAATGTTTTTAGTCTTATATGTAAAGTAGGTTGATGATTTACTGTTCCTGGTTTTACTGCCTTCTTATCAATTTGAGTTTTTTAGGGGAGAAAAAGTCACTTATTTAAAACTGCAGCTCTCGGAAGTGCTGCAGCTTCTCCTCCTCCTCTTCTTCCTTTTCCTCCTTTTCCTCCTCTTCCTCCTCCCCCTCTCAGCTTGTAGGTGTTTCTTATATTTTTCATTGTCAGCCTACCCTTTATATTATCACTACAAACTCTTTGTGTCTTTTCTAGGTATAGCTTTGTTTCCAATGTCTTGTTTAATTTGTTTGAATTGTGGTGATTTTATCCAAATTCTGAAAAACTGTATATTGTAAAACGACTTTCATGACTTCTCAGCTTGAGGAATTGGTTAAGAGGCTCTTTCCATTGCAGGGTTGTACACATTACAGTTTTATTTTTTTGTTATTCTTTAAATTTGTCTTTACCTATACATAATTTTTATTTGGATAGAGTCTGATTTATTTCAAAATAATAGCTAATTGTATCCATATTACATTTCCAATCCATCTTTGCTGAACTGAACTGAAATATCAACTTTCACGATGCTTTAACTGTCTTAAGCAATTATATATGTATAATTGTACATGATTGGCTTTGTCCATAATCATGTTGTCGATTACTTATGCACTGCTGTCACTTCATTCGATTACAGTTACTTTAGAGTACATTTTGATGTCTAGAAAGTATTCTTTTCTTTCCCTCCCTTCCTCTCCCCTCTTTTATTTTTTATGCTTATTCTAGGGCATTTATTCTTATACATAAGTATTAAAGTATATTATATGAATATTCTGTTTTTCTACGGCAAAAACCATATCAGAGATTTAAATTGAAATTTGAAGATATAATATTGACATTGAGAAAATTGAAGTCTTATATAAACTCTTCTGTTTCATTCACTCATTTTGTCAGGATTTGTTTTTTTGTTTTCCACACTGGCACTGCAGTTTTCTTCATACTGGCTTGATGCTTTTCTCATTAAATTTATTCCAGTATTATACAGGGTATTTTTTATTACTGTGAATATAATTTTATTCCATTTTCATTTCAGTGTTTATTACTTGAATAGAGAAACACTGTACTGTGTGTGTGCACATGTGTGTTAAATAATTTTATATTCTTCTACCAACCAAATTCTCTGAATCAGTTGCATAGTTTTTTGTTTTTTAGTTTTACAAATTTAACATTAAGAGATAAAGGTATCAGTATAGTTACTAATGTTTATATTAGTTCCTTTTGGCGATTTTATTATTATTATTTATTATTATTTTATTAGCTAGAAAGTCCAAGGCAATGATGACTAATAACATGGATATGAAGCATGCTTTTCTAGTTCTGCTTTTTGACTGGGTCAGTGCTTTCCCATTTGTGATTCTATTTGGCATCCATTTTTGGTAAACTGTCTGTACTATTTCAAGATAAGTTAATCATATTTAAATTAGAAACATTAAAAGTACAGCTAAATATTATCAAATGACTTTTAAGGCTATATTAATATCATCATTTATATTATTTTCTTCTTCGATGCAAGTTATTGATGCCATAACTTATATTGAGGGAGTTACTGAATCTCTGTCACATTTCCAGATTTAATAGTATACATAGGCTAGTAATTTTTGTGAAACAAACCAGTGAAACCCTCAATAGTGTAAACTTACATATATATAATTTAATTTATTATTTATGGGTCTTTGTGTTCGTCAGAGTTTGCTTGTTTTATTCTGGGCTCAGGGGATTGACTCTAATTGTCACTGCAGGTCTGTCTGGCTCTGTTGCTCCAGACCATAGTGCTTAGTACCACTTTTTTCCTAAGAAAACTCTTGTTTTTCTACCAATCAAATCAAGAAGGTTCATAGAGCTAGTCTCAAGGTGACTGCAGGGACACAAGAAGGAAGGAGAGTGTACATAAGGCCTCTTGAGGAAGAGTCACAATTGCATCTCATTTTATTCTTCTTGTCAACTCACATGGCTTATTCCAAAATTAAGGTACAGGAAATGAATACCTCGAAATAAAATTTCTGAATGAAGGAAAAGGTGACATATATCATATTCTAATTGGTTATAATTTTACTTTATTGAAAGACTTCTAGTTTGTATTTAAAAATATCAGCATGTATATCCAAAAATCTCCTTTTACATTTTAAGACTCTGAAATATTTATTTTTTAATCTGAATTCCAAGAGGGTTATCTTCTTACTGGCTTTTCTCAAAGAACATTTAACTATTTATTAATCCTAATTTTTTTGTTATTCCCTTTCTTATTTCTTTTTCATTATATTTGTGATTCTTTCCAAAACATCATAAGACAAATACTAAGCTAATTTCTCTTCTCATATTTGTTTATCAATGCTATAAAAATATATAGTTTATTCCCCTTGGGAAAGCTTTTTCTGTGCCATCTATATTTTGGAATAAAGTGATTTTTATTGCTTTCGGATTGTTTGAAATTTCACTTGGAATTCACTGGTAGTTTATCAGTATATTTCCAACATTCTATGAGCTTACTTTTACATAATTTCAGTTATTTCAGTAATATAGCCATTGGACTCAGGGAACCAGTTTTTTATTTTTTGTTTTACTTTATTCTTGGTTTCATACCTTTCTTAGTATTCTTTGAGATCTGTCTTCAAAGTCTCTTTGTTTACTCTCACAATTCTCATTTTGACATTTTTGCCTTTGTGCTTGTTACTTCCTGCTCTGTGTCATCTTCCTGGCCACTGTTTTGGATCTCACCCACAGTTGTCCTCTTAGTTAATCTGATAAACTGTTGATTTGGTCAACCTTATTTTTGAAGTACCAGGAAGTCTATTTTATGCTGCTGTTGAATCCTTACATATATTTCATTATTGGCAATGGTGGTGCTTTACAAGTTAGCACTTATCTGTTCTTCCACAAAAATGGTTAAACTCTTTTGTTTATAGCTTATTAAAGTTGACTCATAGTCAAGGGAACAGCTACTCAAGTTGTGATAAGGCTTTCACTTAGTAGCAAACTAAGTTCTTAGGGGAAATGCCTTCTTTCTAGGTTTATAGTGTTCCCATCTGTTGTTTTGATTCAGTCTTTTATATCCTCTTGAAGTCTTACGTATGGCAGCAGGAATATGGGTGTGATGTCTTTCTCAGTTTCTGGTCTCCTTTTGTGAGGTCTTTATAGTGCCAGATCAATGGTTTACTTTGTACTTAACAGAGTAAGAAAGACAGCAGTTCTTTTGCCAAGACTCTCACAACATGCAGGACACAACTCCTATTTAGCTGCTTCTCATAAGCTTCAATAAGTCTTTTGCTCAGGAAAGGTGAGTACTATGTAGTTTGCAATGATTAACACTGTAAGCCAAAACTCTCACTTTCCTAGAGTCTTCTCACATGGTGGACTCTAATTATACTGCTTCTCAGGGAATTGCTTTATAATAATATAAGACTGGTGGTGAGATTCAGGGTGGATAACTGTTGAGGCCCACACTGCCTGGTTTGGGGGCCACTGTGTCCCACCCGAGCTGCTGCTTTGGTTGGCGGGTCAGGGTCTAACAAGAGAGAGAGTCGGGATGAAGGGGAAGAAACAGGAAGAATGGAGACAAGACAGAGGTTCTGATCAAGTCTCAAGTCTCTTTTATTGAAGGGAAGTCCGGGGTATTTATACGCTTTGCCACGTGCCTTGTAGGTGTGGATGCCACATGCATCTTGCAGGCGTAGATACCGCTGCGCCTTGCAGGCATGTATAGCATGGATAGCACGTGTGTCTTGCAGCTGGGGCCACTAAACAGCAAAACAAGATATGTGGGAAAAACAAGATGTTTCTGAGAGTGTGATCAGATGTTGTAGGCTGTTGAAAACAAATCTCTTGTCAGGGTATATGGCTTGAGATGGCTGCAAAGATGATAGCCGCTTTCTGCTAGGAGTCGGATCCCAACAGATAACTAATAGTTTGAGTAGAGTTGTAAAAATAGTCACTAAAATATTATGATATTGGGCCAGCAAGATGGTTCAGCAAGTAAATGCACTTGCTGCCAAGCATTGTTACCTGCATTTGATCCAGAACTTATGTAAAAGGAGAGAACTCACTCTCACAAGTTTTTTTCTGGCCTCCATCTGAGAGCTATGTCATAAATATCAATGCTTGTGCACACATATCACTTATACACATTTGTCTCCTGCATTCATACCTAACCCCAAACAAATGCATACATGCATGCACTAAATAAATCTAATAAAAATAAAAGTATAGTACAATGCTAAGGGGTTTAATATATTTTAGTTTTTTATATTTCTTTTTAAAAAGGCACGAGGAGAGTGAAAATACAGAAGATTCATGCTAAGGAGTCAGAAAAATACCACTACAATTTGAATCCCTGCAGAAAACAAGAAAATAAAAATTTGTTAGAATTGTGTAGAGTTGTCAGTTTTAGTTACATAAACTTAATAGGAAACAGGAACTCAGAGATTTCTGTTCATTCATGGTGTTCTGACCATTCATAGCACCTTAAGAATATTGAGTCTATTTTACTCTGATTATCTAAGATTTCAGTTGTTCTCAGTAACAAAGTCTAACCTATGTGGACAAAAGTTTCCAAAAGAAATTGAACCCTCTAACTGGAGCCTTCTTCTGTGATTATGGAAAGTTTGGAATATTTTCAGGCCAGAAACAAATTTCAATTTATCTTG
Source organism: Arvicanthis niloticus (assembly GCF_011762505.2). NCBI lineage: Eukaryota > Metazoa > Chordata > Mammalia > Rodentia > Muridae > Arvicanthis > Arvicanthis niloticus. The sequence goes on along the minus strand of NC_047679.1, from coordinate 116,681,741 downwards.
GGTTATCTTTAGCCTGCTACAGAGCCATGCCTTGCTCACTTCTGAGTCTGACCAAACATAGTAACATATATGAAAAGCTTTTGGAATGCATTAACTTAACAAAACCAGTTTACAGCAACTAAAAGGCTTGAGATATCACTAAATAGAATTTGAATCCTATGGCTGAGGTGTCTTCTTTGATGTTAATACCTACTGAATATTACCACCAATATATATTGAAAAGTGCCTTGATTTATGGCATACCTTGTTCTGTTACTACAGAAACTTCATGAAACTGTGTCCATTTTGGAACCTGGAATTTGGGATGAATTAAATATGTATTCCCCAGGCCATGGTAACTCATATTGGTCTCCTTTGAGGCAAAAGTTGTGGTTTTACCTAAACACCTAGAATACAAGGAAAAGACTTCTTGGAAATGCAGTTCCTACCCTTAACAGGAAGTGCCAAGGATAGGTAAATTCACAGGTGTAATAAGTAAAGTCATTGAGATGATGTACTAGGCATGTATGCAGTCTACCAGCCCAGTATCTCAGAAAGGAAAACAAAGAAAAGAGCCTGGAATGGGCATGTCTAAGGAAGCCACTGGAATTCACTCCTCTGAACTTCAACAGTGTCATATAATTCTCTTGACTGGAAGCTTTAGTGTGGGGCTCAGAAATGTCATCTCTACTAACAGTAAATCCCAAGCATCACTCTTTATTGACAGATTTTTCCCTAGTCTTCTGTCTGATGGCAATGAAAATGTCAGCATAGGCTTCTGAAACAAAATATCTGAGGTCCTGATACTGTTATTCAATATCAATGATAACATGATCAGATAAACTGCCCGTTCCTAGAGTCTCTCTCTCTCTCCTTCTCTCTCTCTCTCTCTCTCTCTCTCTCTCTCTCTCTCTCTCTCTCTCTCTCTCTCTATCTCTATCTCTATCTCTCTATCTCTCTTTCCTCTCTCTTTCTGAGATGGGTCTTACAATATAGCAGTGGCTTGCCTGGAATTTGCTATACAGACCAATCTTTCCTCTATTATATACTCTTGGCTTAAAATCAAAGAACTAACCTACTGGGACACCATAAATATTAGTCCAAACAAAACTTTTCTTTCTAAAATTTTCTAACCTACCTTGTGTAGGTTATTACAGTGGTAGAACACTGGCTGGGACAAAACAACTGGGTTACAAGCAGCTTCAAATAAAGGAAAGTATAGACATAATTTACTTGTCATTATTGACCCGGATTGCCTTTTTTCATATGTGTTCATATTTCAATATTATTCATAGTTCTTCTTTCCTAAAATTTTATAGCTACATATAGTACCATTTGAATATGATCTTTGTGATGTGCATAAATAAAGGGCCCTAAACGTAATACTTTAGAAGAGTTTTCAAGAAACTAACCAAGAAAGAAGTCTCAGTCCAAAGATATTGAAATACCAATCACATAAACCAGGCATGTCCAACGTGTGACCCATAGGCCATATAGCTCCCCTGATACAAATTTGTAGATGACCATGTCATATCACAATGTTGAAAGATTGGACACATCTGACAATGTTTGAGAAGAAAATAAAAATTTCTAATGAAGGTGTGGGCTATAAGACAGAATTTGAGAGAAGCAGGGAGAAATGTCAGAGGTCAGATTCCATAAAAGAATGTGGCAGCCCACCTTGAAGGTTGTAAGTGGGATAGTCTCCCTAGGAATCGTGAACTGGGAAGGGAAAAGTCAGAAAGCATGACTGCCCAGTGAGTAGTTGAACTTTGAAGGACTACCACATTCTTGACTAATCCGAGCAATGGGGTCTGTGAGTGTTGACATTAGGCCAGAACTCAGTTATGTAATGGAGACTCTCACATGAAGGCCATGACTTCTGGTTAAGCAGCTCTGCAACTGAGGCAACTCTGGCAGAAGTGACAGCTGGAGGATGCCCACTGACCACAACCACACCTGTCCATCAGAACACTTTCATGAGAGTGGAATGTGGATAGCATGCATACCTCTATGTCAACCATATTGGGGTGGAGTCTGGCACTGACAGAGTAACAATGCAATAGCCTGTAAGTCCTGAGAGCTCTGTTCTTGTTCGGGTGCTTGAATTTCTCTCTGTGGAACTTTCAGAGTTGTTCGTTATTTCATAATACTTGCAGAACATGTCAAATTATAGAGAGGAAGGAGCAAGAAATTTTGAAAGCAAAGACTTATTTGAGCCATTGCACTGGATAAGCCTCTTAACTGGTTGTGTTTATATAAGTTACTTTGCCTTTCTGAACTTGCTCAATGATCTGAAGAGTGGGGCTGATGATAGTAACACATTATTTCTTTGAGTATAAAAATGGCATAATATGAATAAGTACTTAGTATAGGTAAGAAACTTAGTGGTTCTGTGAATAGCATTATGAAGATGGGATCTTTATTATGCCTTTTATTATGTGATAGGAATTATAGTAGGCCTTGGTTGGAGTAGGCGTCTGGGACTTTATCTTAAAGAGTTAGTTACCTTATCTTCTCTGGGCATCTTTGTCAGAAATGTGAAGATACAGCCAAACACAAATCTGTTAACAACTAAATATTAGACCCAAGATTTTCTCAAGAAAAGAAAAATCTTTTACCATTGTCAGAATAATTGCTAAAGTAAAGGCAAGGACAGGACCTGAAAAACTGCAGAAAGCTGACCTAGGCCAAAGTGTTTTGCATGTCGTGTGCTGAGAAATGATGACAAAGTCTGTTGTTTGTGTTTTAAAAAACGTATTTATTTGTATGTGTTTGGCTGATTTGCCTATATGTATGTGTACCACACCTCTGCCCGTGTCCACAGAAGTCAAAAGAGAATGATGCCCTGTAACTGGAGATAAAATGGTTGTGAACTGCCATGTGAGTGCTGGGAATGAAAGCCAGGTCCTCTTGAAGAGCAGCCAGTGTTCTTAACCTCTGACTCTTTGCTCCAGGTCTGAGTGTTGAGAAAGTGGTTAAGACAGACTTTAGACTATAGACCATCCTGTGAGACAAAGGCCAATATTGATCATTCACTCCTCCTTGTCATAGGCAATTCTGAGCACTCTGGAGTGATAAGCATTCTTGATGGACAGCTCATGCTTCTGGTGATATCTATTGTTTTGAAATGTGGAATGATAGGGGTTCTTGATCGACAGCCCTTGCTACCCAGTGATATCCATTGTTTTGTAGTGTGACTGAATCTTTGAACAAATTATCTATCTCAATTACTTCCCCTTCCCTGAACAGTCAAGGGACAAAACACTTAAAGATGTCAATTTCTCACAAGCATTCTGATTTGGACAATTATAATGGTCCAAACGGTCAGTTTTACAGGAGGCAGAAAATCACATATCTGCTTGGTTGTGAAGATTTTTTTTTTATTGAGCATTTTCTTTATTTACATTTCAAATGTTATCCCCTTTCCCGGTTCACCTCCCCCAAAGCCTTCTCTGCTTCTCTGAGGGTGTTTCCCCACCCACCCACCTCCCTGTCCTTGAATTCTCCTACACTGGGGCATCAAGCCTTAGATCTTAATGTTAAGCACCTGATGGATTAATTATTGACATCTCCCTGTCTTACACATGTCATTCACTTTTAAAATCCAGTTTGAGCCATAGTAAACAGGAAACAGAAAATCCTGGGTTCAAAGTAATCTAGGGTTCTCATTTCCTTTATTTGTATGACAGAGCACCCCAAAGCTGAATATCTTTAAATGATAATCATTTTAAACTTAATTGTGTGGATTAAGAATCCAGATAGAGTATAGAAAGACATGGGTCTTTTCTGCCTCTTGAAATCTGGTAAAATTTACCTTGATTGTCTGGAAGCAAGCTGAGATGGTCTGACATGGGCCATATAACTAGGATATTGGTAATTGCCATCACCTGTGTTCCTCCATACTCTTTCCCATGACCCCTTCCTATGGCCAGCGTGGGTGTCCTGATTTGCTTTCTGTTGCTGTGATAAAACACTGACCAAAGCCACCTTGGGGAGGGCAGATTTGGCCTACAAGGCAGGAATTCAAGGCATGATTCTGGAGAGAGGAACTGAAACAGAGACTGAAGAAATAGTTCTTAGTGGCTTGCTTCACTTGGCTTGCTCAGCTACCTATCTCTCTGTCTCGATCTGTCTCTTTTCTTTCCTTCCCCCCCCCCTTTTTTCCTGAGACAGCCTTTCTGTCTGTATAACAGCCCTGGCTGTCTTGGAGCTTGCTCTGTAGATCAGGCTGATCTCCAACACATAGAGATATACCTGTGTCTCCCTCCCTGGTGCTGTGTGCCACCATGTCTGGCTTTAACTACCTTTTTTCCCCTCGTTAATGTATTTATTCACTTTATATCCTTATTGCAGTCTCCTCTCCCTCCTCTCCTCTCCTCTCAGTCCCACTTTTATATGCCTCCCCCATTCCTCCTCCCCTTCTTCTCAGAGAATGGGAGGCCCTCATGGGTACCAAACCAGCCTGGCATATCAAGTTACAGTAGGACTAGTTGCATCCTCTCCCACTGAGACCAGGCAATGCAACCCAGATTTCAACTACCTTTGTAAAACAACCTTACCACCTCTGACTAGAGATTATGCCACCCACACTAGGCCCTCCCACATAAGTTAGCAATCAATAAAATGTTCCACAGACACCAGCACAGAACAGTCTGATGGAAAAAAATTCTTTAGTTGAAATTCCCTCTTCACAGGTATTGCCTAGTTTTGTGGCATGTTGACAAAAATTAACTATGACATTGGGCTTCTTCACATCATGGATGTCAGGATATCCAATGTCTTAAATGGTGGCTGGATTTCCCCCAAGAGAAAGTTCTTCCAGATCTGTTAAAGACTTTACCAGGACCTGAAACAGCATAACTTCTATTATATTCTATTTCTCAAAGTACAAAGACATCTTGGATTCAATTAGCTGTGTATTAGATGTTAACTATATATTATGAAATGACACGAATTTACAGGTGTGTAAGAATTTGTGGGTTTCTATTACGATACTGTTAAAACAGCACCCATATTATTCAGATTTGCATTTCTATAGTAAAATACCTGAGGCCTCTAACTTCATAAAGATAAAAGGAAAAACTTATTTACTTTTGGAAAGCTGAAAGTTGAAACGTCAAGATGAAAGCCCTAACTCTGAAGAAGTAAGTGTTTCATGGCTGGTTGGAATGACAATGGCAGGCAGGGATGAGTATCAGGACAAGAGGGTCACATTATGCATATCACGATGGGAATGAGGGGTGTTATTGTACGTGTGAGTATAGAACTTCTTACCTGGCTAAATAAAAAGTCAGATAGGCAGATTTTGCTGTCCCTCAACCCATTCTGTAGTGGGTCATACATATGCCTAGGATGACCATCATCTTCACCTTTTAATGGCACTACACTGAAGATCAAGTCTTTTGTTATATAATAGACACTAAGGGGATACTAAGATGGCTAAAACAACAACAATAAAACTACTTGATTTATATTACAAGTCTCTGGGCTAGGAATTTGAAAAGGATCTCATTGAATAGTTCTCCATTGAAATGGTTTCTCACAAGAAATGTAGCCAGATGTGAGATGAAGTTGATATTATCTGGTCATATGGATTGTATATCTAAGATGCAGTTCTTGCTTGACTTGCCAGTAATGTGAGTTGTTGTCAAGAAGATGAGCATAAACCATCAGCTTGAGAGCCTAGTTGTAAACTCTCCAGGGTGGTTACACTTCATACATGATGATGGTGTGAAATAGGCCACCAGGTGGGCTAGGCATCTCTGTCTGCAAATTTCCAATTTACTCTAAAATTAAGAATGCATCACTTCTACCATATAATGTAGGATGAAGTTATGAGCCCTCCCAGGGTTCTCAGCCCTTAGAGGAGTGTTGGGAGCTGCTAAAAGTCTGCCCCCAACAGAGGAGGGAGATACAGCACACTTGTGGATTTAAGGCCATTCTGTGAGTCACAGTGAGACCTTGTCTCAAAACAAAACAAAGCAAGGCAGACCAAATCCTTTGGTGATCTGCATAGATAGTGGAGAGACCACCTTCTTATCATCCTAGAATAGATGTTAGAACCTCCTTTAGCAGGTCATTTTGCTTACCAAGTATTTAAGAGCTGGACACTGGAGGCTGGGGTATGGCTTCATTGGAGCCAGTGGTAATGACATTTTCATATTAAACATGTCAGAGAAGATAAAAATGGAGCAGACCCATTTCCTTTACAAATGTGGCTGGGTATAATCTCCCTAGCAGAGTCAGAAAGTTTATTTGGATATCATTGCTTGGCTGTGCACTTGAATAGTCGTAATTCCTGGGGATTGGCATTAAAGCTCTTATGATGACCATTGATCTGTCTCAACACAGGCACACACCACTATAGTGTTTTTGCACGAGCTGTCTATTTTCTTTATGTTTGGATTATTTCTTTTGCAGGATGCTTTCCAGTGAGGGAACACAATTTTACTTACTTGTGCTCATGGGTAAGCATGCTTCATTCACTCTCCCATGCAGACTTCTCTCTGCATCACCTCAATGATATTAGCTAACCTAGATTTCACCCTGTGTTTCCTATGCTTACTGTTTTATTGTCTTTTAAGGAAGAGTTATACCTAGCTTCCAGCTGGATGCTATTCTTGCTGGGGAAGAAATTATTGGTAGAGACAGAGTATGCTCTAAAATCATAATGTGGTGACCCTGTTGGAACTTACCAGGAGGAGATAGACAAAAGAAATGGTATAGGTATACAGGACTCCAGTGGCACACACACACACACACACACACACACACCACCACCACCACCAGTACCACACTCTGCTGCTGTCCTGGTGTGTGTGTGTGTGTGTGTGTGTGTGTGTGTGTGTGTGTGTGTGTGTGTTTAGGGCGGTTGACAAAGACTTAGAGGTTTGTGATTTTAAACAAATGTCCAGGGAAAGTGTTTCTCCTGCTTCAAGAGGCTAAGGGAAGCACTGTGAAATGGTATACTAAAGAATAATTTTGGTGTTAGAGATAGATACACCTGGATTCTTACCCAGGCTCCACAATTAACCAGGCCTGTGACCTTTTTTAAAATTACTTAATGTAGAGCTAGTTAGACATGGTAGTTTATGTCTTTAACTTTAGTGCCTGGGAGTACAAGGCAAGAATGAGCTCCAGAGTGAGACCCAGTTTTAAAAAACATCATTTAATCACTCCAAGGCCTAATTTCCTCATTTGAAAATGGAAGTAATACCAACACTTACTACGGTTGATGGGAAGTTTAAATAAGACACTGATGCAAAGATTGAGCATCATTCCTTGGCACTTAAAGAATGGTAGCTATTATTGGGTATAGATTACAGAAAAAACCTTTTTTTAAAATTGCTTTTCTCTTGTCTTTTTCTCCAAACACACATTCAACCATTGAAATTTCTGTCTTTTGGAGAGAAATTCCTTCTTTATCAGAATACTGATATTAATTAATGATCTAACCTTGGGTTAGGTAATTACATTGTGTCATCAAGCTCCAGGTTATTAGATATTATTTGCAAGAAAACCAGGCCTAACAGTTCCTCTCAGACTGAGCATGGAGGCTGCAAATTGAGTTTAGAGGATTACTGACCTTTAGACCCTGGCTGGTAGCAGGGGCAGCCCACACTCCTGGTCTTGAAAGCCACAGCAGGCTCTTGTAATTGAGTTATTGCCTGGGATTCAGTAGAACTAATCCATCTATATGATTTCTTCGCCTGCTTTAATATCATTAACAAAACCAAATTAAGGAGAGGGTGGGAGTGTGGTAGGATGAAGTGAATGGTTTTTTTTTTTTTTCCTGCTTGGGGCTCACTAGCACATCTCCATGGTCAGGATACAGTGTATGTTTTGATGAATGGGTTGAGGACTCTGTGAACTAAGCCAAGCCCTGGGCCACTTCTCTCCTTAACAGCACCCACCGGTCCCCACTGACAGAAAGGACAGTAATGGGAAAAGTTTCCTAACACCCAGGGACTGATTACTGACCTCCTTGTTCCTCCTTTCCAATTCCTTGACTTATTCTTTCCCTTACATCCTATATATAAATTTTTTGGTTTCGGAGCGGTTCTTTTCTTCTAGTTCTAAGTCTCGGGGCTCTTCCATGGGTTGTCACAAGTGTAGCCTGGGAGACAAGCCGATCCTACTTATTCTTCTGCAGCACTAGAGACTTGTCTCACTTCACTTTACAGAAGGTTGGCTGACCTGAGAAGTGGAGACTACAGCCCAGGGAGAAGGAAGGGGCTGGCGTGGGGTAGTGCGGGTGGGAAGCAGCAAGCACTAGGTCAATTTCACTCTCTGCCCTATTGGCAAGTCAAATCCCTTCTCTCCCTTCTTGGAGAACCAGTCTGTCTCAACTTGGACAGCTGGCCAGAGGCGAAGAGTCACAGACTTCAGGACAGATTTCACTGCAGTTGCCAACTGCGGAGTCCCCAAAGTGTACGTGGCAACCAGTGCATCCAGAAAGGCAAGCACTGGAAGTCTAGGGAGTAACAAGGGTGGAGATTAGGGACTCCAGGCTTCCTTGTTCAAAGCGGATCGAGAGAGCCCGCTGTGGCAGCCCTGGAGGACCTTGCCTGTCCGAGGAAATAGGGAACACCCCGCTGACAAGATCGCCCGCACTCCGCTAGGCTGCCAGGCTTTTGCAAGGCGGCAGCTGACGTCTGCGCGCCCCTGCCGAGCTCTGTTTTTACTACAGCCGGCAGGCGGCTTTGTGGAGCCCCGCCCTCGCCGGCTCCCCCCCCTCGCCCCCCCCCCCCGCGTGCCCACACCTTGTCGTTTATATAGAACGCACCCCAGTGCCGATTCCTGGCTCTCTGGGATCAGAGAGTTCTTTGCCCGGAGAGTGGCAGCGAGGGAGCAGGCAAGCTCCGAGGGGGTGTGGGTGTAGGGAGAGAGAACAGGTAAGGTCTTTTGGTTCCCGCTCCTCTGCGGGCCAGCAACTCGGGGCCCCTTTTTTTGGCCAAAAGACGGGAATCTGAAAATGGATTAAATAGAAAGGAGCGAACCTCCCTTTCTGAATCCCCGCGGGCGAGCTGCGCGGCTTTGCGGTGTAACAGGCTCACACGTTGCTCATCACATGTTCAAACATTTCCCTTTCGGGGAGGCTCGTTATTTTTAAGTGAATATTTTCGTCTTTGTTTTGATTTAAAAAAAAAAAAAAAAAAAAAACCTTCCTCGGGGTTTTATTTTGATTGAGTTGGCGGCCCTCAGCAGATTGGGAGAGGCGGGGAAAAGCAGCCCAGTAGAGCTTGGGCAGAACATCCAGGCAACTCCCGGCGTGGCCGGCGCCCGTGGAGCGAGCGACCCGCACTGAGCCCGGGCAGGCCAGCGGCGAAGCTGGGGAGTCCCGGCTGCGCCTCTCGGGTGCCCCGAGATTCTTGAGCGCGGCTCTCCGCGGGCGGGTAGGAGCGGCGGGGCACTGGAGCGGCGGCCGCCCCGCTTTGTCTCTGCACTTCTGGAGCGCGGCGAGCGGCTCCTCCCGCGGCCGGCCGTTCAGGCTCGGGCGGCGGCTCCTCCTTCACCCCTCTCTTTTCCTCCCCACTCTTTCGCAGGCGGCGGCAGCGGCGGCAGCGGGGGGAAAAGCGGATTCCGCCCGAAGCCACACTGAGAGCTCGCGGTCGCGACTTGCCGCCCTAAGCGCTCTCGCAAGTCCAGCCAGCTCGGCGAGGACTTCCTTCTCCTGGACAAACCTTGTCAAGCAAGCTGGGATCTATGAGTGGAAAGGTGACCAAGCCCAAAGAGGAGAAAGATGCTTCTAAGGGTAAGCCCACCGGGAAGTCCGCCTCTTTCCCCTCTCTAGGTTGCCCTCGCCCCCTTGTGTGCGCGCCGCCCAGTGGTTCCTAGTCTCTGTGCTTAGACCCTAAGGTGCCCATGACCTCTGCGACCCCGGATAAACCCCAGAGGTCTAGGCTTCTGGGGGAGTATGGGTTTGCACCACTTTCCCTCCATCCTGGCGGGGCCCCTCCAGTGCCTCCAGTCTCTTCCACTGCCCCTCTGAACGCATGGTGGCCGCGCTGCGGGCAGAAGAAGCTGCAGCAGCCTGGAGCGCAGGGAACGGAGCTGCTTGCTACTGACTGGACCTCTCTCTTTCTCAGTCTCTCTCATTCTCTCTCTCTCTCTCTCTCTCTCTCTCTCTCTCTCTCTCTCTCTCTCTCTCTCTCTCTGTGTGTGTGTGTATGTGGTGTGTGTGTGTGTGTGTGTGTGTGTGTACGCTCCAGAGAGTGTGCATATGTGTGCTGCGCGGGTGTAACATGGTGACATACTCAGGAATTTGTCCCACTCTCAGGACCCAAGCACAGACCCACGTTCAACCCCCTCGCTGTGCCCTCAAATGCAAACAAAGAGCCTGGCCCATATGCAGAACCCTTCCCCCATACTTCTCACCTCACACCCCTTACTCTCCAACTTCCTACCCACTGCACTCAAAGGAGAAGACAGGAACGTGCACCTTTTGACACACCGCGTGCAAAAGTGAGCAATCTGGATACCCTGGCGCCGCCCGTGTTGCGCCTCAGTAGCGCAGCTTTGCCAAGCCCCGGGAGAACAAAGGCTGTTGTCCCCTTGCCACTGGTGCCTAGTGGGAGTGGGCCTCTGCAGGAGGGCATAATTCATTTCCTCAGCTCCCTGAGATTTAGCCACCTGGCCCAAGGCACCTGGTCCCAGGTCCCCTGGAGTGTACTTCTTGGCCTGGGGCCTCCCGCAGGCAGGATGGGGACGTGCAGCAGAGCAGGGCTCAGGCTGGGAAGAACTCAAGAAAAGGAAGGGGTGTCCTCTGCTACCGCCAGCTTGTACTAGTGCTTGCCTTGTTGAGGACTCAGCTTACCAGGGAAATAGAAACTGGAAACAATCTTGAGGACTAGGCACAGAAACAGGCACAGGGAGAAGGTCTGGAAGAGTATCCAGCAAAGGCTCAGGTGTGTCGGAAATAGCCACAGTGGACTCTGGGATGGGCTAGATCCTAAGGACCACCGGTACCTTGAAATGCAGAAACTCACTCCAGGCGATGTGGATTTACAACTGTAGAGAACTGAAAGAAAGCCAGCTCTTGTTGATTGTACTGGAGAGGGGCGGGCGGGGGGGGGGGGGGAAATCAATTCTTCCATGAGCCCAAGGGCTCCTTTCTCTCCCACTCTATTCCCCTTTCTTCTCTCCTCACTTCTTTCCGAGCTTGATTTCTTAGGAGATTCTAGGGCAGTGCCAACTCTCCCCCCTCCCCCAGCCATCCGCCACAGAAAGTTGACAAAGTCTTCAGCGCAAGGCCTTTATCCTTATTCCTAAGTGGAGGTGTTTCTCTTCCCACTAGGCAATGTGGTTGACTAAAGGCTCAGGAAGTTTGTGGAGGGTTAAGTCTGCTGTTCTAAGGGTCAGAGGTGTCAACTTAAAGTTTGGGAACCTACTCAGACACAGTGGCTGTTGGGGACACACACATTGTTAACTGTCCCAGTAAGTTGTGAAGGTAGAACTGCCCTTACATGTTTCCAGGGCTTCCCGAATTATGGTAGATCTCAAAGATGCCCTCATATTATAAGGGAAAATTGACTAAAGGAGCCTCATTATTTTTGGCAAGGTGAAGATTGTACGTGAGGATCTCACATGTGAGAATAGCACTTGATCACCGAGCTACACCCAGATACCTGCCCCTCAGGTATCATTTTCTACCTAGAGCTCAGAGAAGTGAAGACAACTAAAGGGTTTAGCATCTTATTGATCAAGGTAACTCCTTCCCATTTGAACCTGAGATTGTTTCAACTTTTTGGATAGAACTTTGGCTTCTGATTTTCATCAGGTGGTAATCAGGGTTCATTTCAGTCTTCATTTGAAGGACCCTGAGCCAAACAAACTCACAGAAAATGACTTGCTGTTTTAGGTCTATAATTTGCAATTGTTCAGAATAGATTAGCAAGTCTGGACACAGGAGCACAGGTCTCTGTGACTCAATAATGATTTTTTTTTTTTACTAGGCAAAAGTCATGACATTTTCTTATGTTGACTCTTCACATTTGAAGCCACATTCTTCTATGTAGGAGTTGTAGAATTAGCCATTAGAATTGTGGTGGGAATTAGAATAAATTAATTTACTAGGGCAACTTTTAAGAAGAGAGTTTACTTACATAAGGAAATAGGGATTTTCTCCTAGTTAAAAGCAAGATTGCCCTTTCAGCCTTGTTGTTTGTCTTAGACTTTAGAGCATGCTCAAAATAGTGAATAGTACTCAGTAGCCTTTTTCTCCTTTCGAGTATCTTATATGACTAAGATAATGTTGGAAATGAACAATACCTGACCTATTCAGTACTTTAACCAATAAAAAATATTTACATTCTGAAGAGTTTTGGTTATTTGAAATGCCCTGTATATAGGTCACATTTGCTGTTTTCAAATCTCAGGTGTTCATTAGCATAGTGTTTGTAACATAGCAAGATATGGGATCAAATATTTAATAGACATTTCAAAATACATTTAGTTTTGAATGGTGCTGTGACAAATGATTGAATCAAGTCAAATAATTTAGTAACAGCTTGAATGAACTTCATAATCTGTTTTGCAACCCACTGCTCATTTAAATTCATCCTCCCACCCTATCATTTGGGGTTCATGCCCACAGCCTATCATCACTACATTGAAGATTATTATAGAGTACCACATTTCTAGACTTTCTAAAGCACACATAGTAAGTAATCAGTAACTTATTTTGTACTACTGAATGAAGTGTGGTTTGGGCTGGGTGTACTGATACCCACTTGTAATCTCAGTACTCCAGAAACTGAGGCAGATTTAAGGCCAGTCTGTCTCACAAGTTGAAATTTTGACTTTAAAACAAACAACTCTTTTTAAAACTAAAATCAAAACTCATCCCAGAAGCAAATTCCCAACTCCAAACAAAGAAAAAAATCACTGGCATTTAGAGCATATAAATTGTAGATTATTTTTTCTTGTAGTGCCAGGGCTGGGAAACTTTGATAATTCTTTCAAAAATGTAACCAGGTAGGCTAGACATTTTTCTTTGGGAGGATGCCAAATGCTCTTGATTCTGTTTGAAAATTAATTACAAGGGTCTCTTGTATAGCTAGTCACTTTTTTGTACTAATTTATGCTTTGCACACAATTTCAAATGGATATATGTATGCATTGTTTAAGTCATGTAGTTCTTGAACAAGAGGATGCATTTATTTCCATCTCAGGGAAGAAAACTGCATAACATGTATTTGTCCAAATAGATAGTTGCATAGATTTTACTGACCCTTCTCTGTCATATCTCGTAAGATTTATTAGTATGCCTGTATTAGGAAAGAACTCAGTTAAGGCTGTATCCAATTTACTGCAGCTGTTCCTGTGGCATTGGACAACTTGTAGCTGGTCACAATTGATACTGAATCTTTTCAGGATCAAATAAAAGTACAAGCTGATTCTTTATTCCAAATCTCTCATTCATATTTGGCGCTGGATGTGTTGATATAACCACACTTTCCTCTTTGTGCTTAGTCCTACAGCCACAGGGTTGTATAACCGTTTGGATGCTACATGGGGCTGTGGGTTCTTCTGGTGAGACAGCTTGCATCAGGGCTGAGTTCATGCTGGCCACTGAGCGATGGAGACCAATTCCATGCATAGTTTGTGAAGTCACCCATTTGCACAGCTGCTGCTGTAGTGCACTGTGACATGTATGAACACATCTTATTTTCCTTTTCTTGCTGGGCATTTCTAGTAGTCTTTCTACCCCTACCCAAGAGGCACTGGATTTTGGGGCTAGTGAGCGTAACATGGCTTGAATTCTGCATTCCATTACCAAAGGTCATCTTGGCCGCTGTGACCTACTGTCAGGCTTACACTTCAGCAAAGCAAAGCAGGTGTTTAGAACAGGTGGTGCTTACTGGTAAGATGTCATGACATAGATGACCTCTTACTTAAAAACAGTGATCATAATCTATTACTCATGTAGATGTTGGTTTGTTTATTTTCATCATGCCATCATAGACCCATGATTTGTAGACAGTTGTCATGAATCTCATAGTCTCTTCTGTGGTGAAGGTGGTGATTACAGCTTCAGGCAGATAGTATGCCAGGGTTGGTCTCTAATCAAGAGTGTTTGACATTTTGATGGGTACAGGATAGGAGATGAAAGCACACAATTGCCAAATTTCTTCTTTCTTGTTTCTGGATATGTGCAGCTTCTTTATTGAGAAATGCTGAAGCTAGAAGGAGAGCAGAGTAAAGCATGGGTAATGATACTGTAGCTTCTCCCTACCTTACTACCAGTTCCATAAAGTCTCTTAGGAATAGAGTTCAAGTCATTAAAGGGGACAGGCTGCATCCAAGGGCTAGTGATATGGGTAAAGTTGGAGTAGAAATGGATGTTGGTTAAGACTTAACTGAAGCAGGATGTGGGGTGTGACAGGAAGGAAGTCATTGAGGGCCATATGAGTATCAGGGAGATATAATATGTAGTGGCTGTGAATACAGGAACTAGTTTAGGGGCAGGACATTGGGATCTGAGTTTGGATGGTAAGCCAGAAGGCTCATTTTTGAAGCAATGAGTAGGAAGATGAAGCTGTTAGCATTTCAGGTCTCTCTGCAGCTGTGCTGTTTTATGCCTAAATCAACTCCTCATTCTGGGAATTACAATCAACACAGAACAACCAAAATGTGTTGCAGCTCCTCAAATATAGCCAATAAAAAGGCGTTCTAGTGTCTGCTTCATTATGGCTTATATTTTTGGAGTTGAGAAATTTGAAAGGAATGGAAAATAATTGCCAAGATTAAACAATTCAAAGCAGAAAACCACATGAATTAAAGAATGATGGGAACAGGGGAGCCTACACGTCTGTTACTGTGCTCAGCTTAACATTACCTTTGAGATGTGATGATACTGCACATAAGGTAGTTTTAACAATTAGTTCAGAACCCAGATATATGTGTAACTCATTTTCTGTAGTCACTGATGTACATTTTCCTATTCAGAAGACACAGTCATCACTGTGACTTTCCAGCATAGACCGAGTAGCAGGCTTCAGGCACATTGTCATTGTATAACATCATTCATGTTTAATCTGAAATATAGGTTATTTATTTATGGTATACAAGGTGTGAATATTTGGTTAAATCTTATATTTGGCAGTTTCTCTTCTCTTCCTCTTCTTCCTCCTCCTCCTCCCTCTTCTTCTTCTTCTTCTTCTTCTTCTTCTTCTTCTTCTTCTTCTTCTTCTTCTTCTTCTTCTTCTTCTTCCAAGGTTGAAAGCTAAGCTAATCTTGAGTATTCTGTGAAGGCCAGGCTGGCCTAGAGTTCATGATGTCCCTGCTTCTATCTTCTAAGCTTTGTGATTATATGCATACACCACCATACCTGGTTGAATGTCATAGCTTGATGAAACAATTTTAGCAGTGTGCATTTACATACAAATGAACTTATTTTTTAATTATAGTAGTCATTTTGACTATTATTCTAGTGCTTAATTTTATTTTCTTTTTGAGTGGATGGCCATTTGTTTTCTCTAAGAAAATGTTTTCTAGGGTATTAACCTTGAAAATGAAAGGGTTATATTTTTAAAAAAGAGATATGTTCTTGATCATGAGGTATAGTTAAAGACAGAGGACAATTCCATTATGAGATCTGAGTTGTGATAAACATTGAGCATAAATTACAATTACTGTGTACTGAGATTACTGTAAAGGAGGTCTCATGCCTTACCCTTGACTCCATGTCACTAAATTCATTTAAGCTTTCAATTTCAAATGGGGATGTTATTAGTGTTTCTAACTAATGACCTTCCCTACAGGCTAAGGCCAGACAGTGGTAGTTGTTCCAGGTGGTTCTTTTAAATCTGGCAGTACCCTTGGGTTTTGTTGAAGAATCGTTTTATTGACATTCTAGAGAGTACATTCTATCTGGTCTGAGTTAGCTTACTTGCTTGGTCTGTCTGCAGAGAATCAGATTTGGTCTGGATTTGGTTCAAAGAAATTCCTAGTTATGGGTGTCTGTTCTTTCTGGATCCTGTCAGTAGGTCCTGGGAAGAAAGAAAGAAAATAATAATCTTGTGAAAGTTAGATCTAATCAGAAGCCAAATTAGAAACCAGTCAATGAAAAAATAGTAAAGATTCAACTGCATTTTTTAGTACTTCAAGTTTACTTGTAGTAACATTTACATCTCCAAAGGATGCACGTTGATGAGTTTTGAGAAATGTTTACATCCATATAATTAGCACTAGTGTGACTATCTAGGATACTGTCAACTTTTAGCATTCTCTCATGACTCTTTCAAGTCATCATGTTAAAGGAAAACTACTATTTTGATTTCTATTACTAATAGCACATTTTGATCAGGTAGCAAACTGTGTTTTACTCTTTTGTATACGACAGTCTACCGCCTCACCCTTCAGTATACTTTCTTTTCCTGTTGATACTTCTTGTCTTGTTCTCTTGTTTCTTTGAAAACCTCTACTTTGCTTCCCTTTAAAGCACTTAATAGTTGTATATTTGGTTAGTCAATAAGAAGTAGTTATTGAATGACCTAGGCAAGGCAAAATATTCCTTTGGGCAGTGGCAAGTTCTGTTTATATCACTGAAAAACAATGATTATTACTGTCATTATTACTGTAGCACCGACATTATTGAATACTTACTTTTTATTAGGTATATATCATATTATATATCTCATTCAGTCTTTTTATATATTGTGGTACTGATTATGTATATGTATAAATTATTTTATTTATTTGCGTGTGCATGTGTGTTGAGTGTATGTATATGCATGTGACCAAAAGAGGATGTCAGATTCCCTGGAACTAGATTTATAGGCAATTGTGAGCTGCCCAATGTAAATACTTGGAATCAAACTCTAGTCTTCTAGAACAACAGCAAGCATGGCACACTTAACCTCTAAGTTTTCAACCTGTGGGTTGTGATGTCTTGGTGGTGGTGATGGGGTTCGAACAGTGCTTCCACAGTGGTCACATATCATATATCCTGCATATCAGACATTTACATTATAATTCATAAAAATAGCAAAATTACAGTTATGAAGTAGCAATGAGATAATTTTATAGTTGCGGTCACCATAGCATGAGAAAGTGTATTAAACGGTTGCAGCATCGGGAAAGTTGAGAACAACTGCTCTAAGTCATCTCTCTAGCCCATGTTCTGCTTTTATCACAGCCAAATTAAATAATGATTGCACTATGATATAATATGCACTATATGAACTTTAGAGATGGAACCAGTAAAGCCTATACAGACTGTATAGTTTGTATAAGGTCATACAGCTAATAAGTTGTAAATTACTAGCTCATGCTTGGTTTTATAGTAATAAATAAGTGATTGTTGAATGATGTACCATATGAATCCACCAAAGGTCATTGGTTCTGTCAGATGTGGTGGTACACTCTTGTAATCCTAGCACTTTGGATATAGAGGCAGAGGATTGGGAGTTTAAAAACAACTTAGGTTGAAACCATGTTTCAAGCAAACCAAATGTTAAAATAAAAGCATCACCTTTACTATATTCTTTTCAATTCTTGTCATGTCAGAAGGCAATATACTGGAGAAAGACTCTGTCACTTCCTCTTGGTGCTTTAATCCCATAGACACCTGAGCATATTTCTCTTGTAACTAAGGATCACCAGAGACAAAGCTTTAAACTAAAGGAACAAGTTATCAATGGTTACCTTTCTAATAACTAGGTAAGTTGGAGATGCAATTTTTGCATCCCAAGACTATATGACAGAGTTTTGACATGAAATGCCTCATTAAACTCATAATTATTTATAAGAAATAGAATATACATACTTTCTTTTGACAGATGAAAATAACTGACTCTGAGATGGAAACCATCTTGTACAATAATCAAGATATGAGAGTGATAGTCTTAAGACCAGAGACCGTTACTCTATCTCATTCATGTTCTATAATGTTTGGCTGTGATAATGATTACTGTATTGCTGATCTAGTCTGATGTCATTGTCAATCTTTACTGATTCCATGGTTCTATGTATGTCTTTCACTGACATGAACTGAGCCAGAATACAGCTCTTTCAGTAAGATCATTCTGACATTTGTGTTGTCCACACACATTAATTTAAATGTACTTGTAGCTGGTTAATTACTGTGGAGTAAGTACAACTTTCACATAAGTTTTTGTATATATGCTTCGAAAATAAAAAGATAAAAGAATGAGGATTCAAACAAGGTTTCTTTGAGGGCACATCTACCTCCTAACCATTGTTACATACAGCTTCCCTAGACAGGGCATTTAAATGTTTTCAAATCCTGATCTTCACAAATGTAAGTTTAATTCCACCCACCAACATGGATGTAATTAGGGAGACTGTCTCATTCATGCATGACTGCTAAGCATTGTGGTCTTTTCAATGAAAGAAATATTTGATTTTTTTGAGTTACTGGTATATAGTATACTGTGGCAGGTCCAGGAGTGAAGCATTGAAATAAACCAATTTTTATGGATAAAGCTGTGCTCTCTTTTCTTACTAGCTTTGGGTATTTTAATTTTTCATTTTGCAAAATATGTTTTACATCATGTTCCCATTCCCTTGAGCCCCTGTGGTAAGGAATGGGCCATGCAAACATGACTATCACATTGAAGCAGTTGTTCGTTGGAATACAATAGTACAGTTTTCCAGCACTATATCTGGGAGGTTTTCTTTTCACCTGTGTTCCTGTGCACACACTTAATTCACTTTTGAGTAAAACTGCACTTGTTTCTTTTATTTCTCATTACATGGTATATGCTTTCAGTCTGCTGCTCATCAGAATCATGTTTCATTTTGCTATTCAATTCTCCATCCCTCTCCTAGTTTTCCCTCCTTCCTGGTCTTGTCAACAGATGTCAGTGGACTGATTACGAGAATATATTCTCTTTGGGTGCGCTAGCCTAATTGGAGGTGTCTCATTTCTGCTTTTCTCACTGGATAGCTATATTAACAGTGGTGAGTGAAATCACCCTCCCCCCCACACACACTTCCTTGAAATGTAGTTTCATGGAATAAACTTTTTCACTACTTATTATGTAACTAATTTTAAATGGAGAAATTAAAATGTAAGCTTTAGTTTTCATACTATTTATGTTGCATTCCGTTAGATAATATTTCCAAAAATATATCTTGTTAACAGAGACGCCCTCCTTGAACAAGCATATTAATTATAGTTCTCAAAGTTGGGAATCATGTAATGTTTTCCTCTCTGCTGCAGGAACCTTCATTTAACAGCCGTAATTAACAGTGATGGGTCTGTTGAGTGGTTATAGGTAAGTTTAATAACAAACATGAAACCCGGTTCTTTAAAAAATCTCTCTAGATAATGTAGGTAGCATTTCATCCGCTCTGAAAGGGAGGGTTAGTAAACAGCTCGAGTTCTTAAAATATTTATCTTGCTGATAAAAGTAGAAGTAAACAACCCAAAGAAGGCAGGCTGAATGAGGTTCTTGAATATGCCCATAGATATTTTCAGAATCTTTTTCAAGCCTGACTTTGAAAGCATTGAGAATTGACCTGCTTATTTCGCCTTTGATTCTCTGTATGTATGCTTGCCTCTCCCCTTGGGGGGTTGATCGAATGTTAAGTCTTCCAGGAGCTCTAGAATTTGCACTGGTTTTTGGAGCTCACAGAACAATGAGAGTCATTCTCTTGCAAACAGGGCAGGGTGCTCCCTCTATGTTCTCCTTCCAAGGAGCACTTGTTTTCCAAGTAGCTGGGAACTGAGCTTTCTGGCCTTCCTGCTGAAAGGTCTGGTCAACCAGTGTCCTGCAGTCGCCATGTATCTGGCAGGCGATTTTATTACAAACCTCAGCGTGCTCATTAACCTCGTGATGTGGCAGCTGCCTAAAAAAGAAACACGGAAAAGTTGTGTCACCAAAGGTGAAACTTGGAGAGGAGCTGCGTGGTGCTAGGCATGACAAAGCTCCTTCCAGGCAGCCATGGACAGGAAGGACAGCAGAGAGTTTGCCCCCTTGTTCTTCCTGCCTATGATGTGACCCACTGGAGTGGAAGCTTCACAAAGAGCTGCAGCTCAGACAAGGACACCTGTGCTTTGGATGTAGAAAGCTGCCTGTAGCAATGAATGTCCTGGCTTCCAGTGCTCCAGCTGGTTGAAGGCCTGGGAGAGGCATTAAGATTTGCACCTACAACCCGGGGGATGGACTGGAGGAGTTGCTCTCCTCTGTCTCCACCCCAGGATCTAGTTCTCTGACACATGCACCTCCAAGATTGACACAAAAGGCCAAGATTCCATTGGGACCCTTGAAGAAATGCCTTGGCCAAGGCATTTTGCTTTTGCATTCTGTATTCTGGTTAATGCTAATTCAGTTTTAGCTGTTCCAAAACTGAGCATGCATCTTGAGCAAAATGCTCTTGGCTCTTTTGAATTTATTTGTGATTTTATGTATCTTATGTTTCATTGCATTGCTTTTTTTGAGATTACAAAATAATGCATGTTCACTGAGGACAATTTGGAACATCATAAATGCACAAAGAAAATATCAATCAAGGTTTCTTTTGCAGATTAAGTTTTAAAAATATTTTCTTTCCAGCGTTTTTTCTGTGCATGTTTACTCATAGACATGGATAGCTTGAAGTATGTGTATGGAATCATACAGAATCAACCACTACCTACTCATTTTTCTTCCATGATATGTTACTCTGATTAAATAGCCTGTGCCCTCATCTTCAATAGGACAACTAGAAGCCTCAAATTAATAGTGGGAAGTAGAAAAAAAGAAGATTATTCAGCATGGCTACTTGTGAAAAGGGACAAAGTGATTCAGTAAACCCACAGAATCTGCCTTGAGATTAAAATTTAATTAGAAGGGCAAGGATTTGCAAATCTAAGCAGTCCTGGTCAGTCTCACATCTAAGCAGTCCTGGTCAAGGTATATCTCTGCCTACCATAGCCCCATCTATGTCTGGGCTTCAGTCTCATTCTGTAAGGTGGTCTAACAAATTATTAGAAATGTGTGAAGTCTCTTTCTGAAAGACAAGTCTTTGCTGGGGCTCATGACTATTCATTCTGTCAGCTTGAGATTCCTGGGGAAAGTTTCCATTTCCTTGGGGCTCATTGTTTCAACACTCTGATAGATTAAGAAACAGAAGTGTCCCTAGGATATCTTCATTTCTGCTAAGCCCCTTACATTAGGACCATCTTCTGCCTTGAATCTGTCAGCATTTGTAGTGTGTGCACTGGGTGTGGACGTGGGTATGAGACAGATGGTGATCTTGTCTCTGTGCATCAAGTTTTTCTGCACCTCCTTGGGATCCTTCTCATTGGACTGCATGTAGATTATATAGACACACATAAAACTACAAATTCAAAATTAAAGACATGTGGATGCTTATTCATATGTCTAAACACACAACATATATAATTCTTAAAATAATCCTCTAAGAATATACACAAAGGGCTGGAAATACAGCTCAGTGGTTGTCTAGAATGTGCTATGTTCTAGATTGCATTCCCATCAGCCCCCTCATAGGAACCTGTATAGCAGTGGTTCTCAACCTGTGGGTTACGACCCTTTTCAGGGTTGAACAACCCTTTCACAGGGGTTGTATATTAGATAATCTGCATATCTGATATCTACATTACAACTCCTAACAGTAGCAAAATTGCAGTTATGAGGTAGCAACAAAAATAATTCTATGGTTGAGGAGGGTCACCACAACATGAGGAACTGTATTAAAGGGTCACAGCATTTAGGGAGGTTTAGAACCAGTGTTTTAGGTAGTTTGTATTTCTGCTTCAGTTCCTGCAGTTCCTTACTCTGAATTGCCCATATTCAAGTGCAAGCTTAGCCTGTCCCCTCTAGGAAGTCTGTGATTCTCCAGGGAGTCTTGTCTCTTGTAACAAGAGCTGCTTGCTCCCTGAACTAGGCTATAGATTACTCATTTGGCAGTATGTGTAGGCAATTCTAGATAGACCATGCTTTATTTTTTTTATCAGCTTCTATCTTTTGCCCCTATTAAGTTGTGATCTCTTCACAAGATAGGTGTTCAATAAATGGGTTACCTAGTGACAGGGTTCAACAACACTGTTCCCAGATTTCTTTAAATAACATCAAAACTATACATCTGACACTGGAGAGATTGCTCAGTGGTGAAGAGCACTGACTGCTTTCCCAGATAGCTCAGGTTCAATTCCTAGCACCCACATAGCAGTTCACAACTGTCTGAAACTTCAGCTCCAGGGCTTCTGACACCCTCATACATGCATATATGCAGGCAGGCAAAACACCAATGAACATAAAAATAAATTACACAAAAAACAATACTCCTTATATATTTAATACCCTTAGAATGCCAGCCCTAGAATCCATCTGGATTAATTATCATATAACTTATTTTTGTGTGACAACTTCTACTTTACTACAGGCCATATTTTATATAAAAATGATGCATGATGATATGGAACACATAAAAAAGGATATGAAACACATAAAAGATTGTGAAATGCCAGGGATTTACATGCAGTTTGGACCTATACTGGGGTGAGAGCCATTCTATCTCTTCTTTTCCTATCTTAGTAACAAAGCCAGGTAATATAATATGTATAAATATATTTAACTGTGAGACCCAGGGAGTTTAACAACTAGGAGATGAGTTACAAAAATTATATTTCTGGTGGTTGTAGTTCTTACTTCACTTTTTTGATTTTAGGGGTCAGGGTTTTTAGAATGGCAAGGTTGTCTCTCTCTCTCTCTCTCTCTCTCTCTCTCTCTCTCTCTCTCTCTGTGTGTGTGTGTGTGTGTGTGTGTGTGTGTGTGTGTGTATCCTAATTTCAAGGCATTCATGTTACAGACTGAATGAACTAATACATGGAAAGGACCAAAGAGAAAAATAGTATCTAGAATTTGGTCATTATTTGTAAGGTTACTAAAATAATAGTGACTTTCATACTGATTATGTAACTTAGAGAATTCTTATTAAAGGGCTTGTGGACAATAGAAATGAATCTGTAGATTTCTATTTGTATGTGACAGTCAACTTCCAATTTAAGTGACTTTCTATTCATTAATTTGTATTTTAATTCATTAATTGATTGATTCACTTAATAAATTTTGCATGCCAGGTGCTGCTTTTGACAGGGAGACTACAGCAGTAAATGCAACATATAATCTTCCCATGTCTTCATAGAACTCATAATTTACAAGTTTAAGCCTGAGACTCAGATTCTTCATGTAGAAGGCACTTTGCTCTTTCTTGAGGTGTGCTTTAAGGAATCACTGGTGTTGATATTTTAGACAAAGTCTCATTTTGCAACTCTGACTAGCCTAGAACTCTTTATATAGACTGGGCTAGTCTTGAACTTAGAGATCTCTGCCTGGCTGTGGCTGCTTTTGCCTGTCCACTGCTGGGATTAATTATATGCACCCACACCCAGTTTCAAGGAGTTCTTGGTCTGATACTCACATATTTGCTGAGGCTCTGGCTAGGCTAAACTATTAAGAATGTCAGATGACATGGAGACGCAGGGTGTTGATCTGCAGCCTAGGAGCCATCAAAATTGTGCTTCCAGAACCTGCTTGGACATTAACATCATCTCTTACAAACATATGCCCCACCATGAGCATCTGATTAAGCAGGCCTGAGTTAAAAGCTTCCAAAGCTATATAAAAACACAGATATGTATTTAATATGTATGTATCTATGTGATTCTTCATTCCAGGTAAGTTTGGAAAACATTGTTCCAGAAGCAATCACAGGCTTCCCATAAACTGTGTAAATGTGCATTTTTGTGTTGAGCCAAGTGTATAGTTTTTCACAAATTCTTAGGAATTAGGCACTCAGATAATTACCAACTAGTTGGACCCTGAGCAAGATCTACTGCTATGGTCAGTCCTGAGTGCTGCAGGCTCTCACATTGCTTGTGTGATCACAACGTGAATAGAATGTAGAGTTGTTTGCTTTCTTTCTTTTTCTGTTTTTTTTTTTTTTTTTTTTTTTTTTTTTTTTTTTTTTTTTTTTTTACAATTCCTCTTTTCTCTCTTATCATCAAGTTCATTTTTTCTCTTACCCTAACCACTCTTAAAGAAAAAAGGTGGAGATAGGAAGAAACTAGAAAACTCAGGGTTTTCCACAGGACTTGGGTGGAATTTTGAAGATGACATTCAGAACTAGCAAATCTCTGGACATTGTTAAGATGGAAGATGTTAATGTCCATGTTTTGACCATTCTTGTAACTTGAGTTTTAGGGGTGCAAGGGGACGGAGAGATTTCCCTGCCAGTCTAGAACAGGAAGAGGTGAAGAATGATCCTTTAAAATATTACTTTCCTGTCCATTGTTGGTAGCTTTTGGAAAGACTTCAAGTGTTAGGCCCAGGTGAGGCCTAGTTGGGCCCCTACCTCTTCTCATTCGATGGTTAACAAGTAGTGTCTGAGATAATTGGTTTATGAGCAATCAAATGAATTTACCTATTACTGCTAGTTATTTTGAGTTATAAATGGTGTCTGTTTCTCTGGTAAAATTGGGAGTTCAGGATGCATAGGATGACTTGGTTTGTATCACATGAGTTTTTGGGACTTTGACAGATTTCACCATTTAATAAAACACCCAGCTTCCTCCTTCTACCTTACCAGACATAAAAGCAACCTTTGAATTTATGACACACAGAGCATACTTTGAAAGGGCACAATGCACAAAAAAGGAGGAAAAGGAAGTAAGGCAGTTCATCTCCTCTTCTAAGGCCATTATATTCAGACAAGTGACAAACCTGAATACCTTGGAAAATCTTGTATTGATTTTTAGTGCAGAAGCATCTCCCTAGGATCTGAAAAACCTTGTGAAGAATAATAAACCTGTACCCTGCCTTTAAGTCAGAGTTGGTTTCCTTAGTTTACATGGCTGGAAGAAATGTATATAGCTGCTCTACTGAGAATAAGACTTTGTCTGGCCATATTTCTCTGAAGTAAATTATAAAACAGCAAAGCTTAGTTTATGGAAACCATACAAGGGATTGGGCATCATTGGTGAATGAGGAGGCAGTTACAATATTGGAAGAGTTTGATTAAGTTTTTCTTTTAATACCATTATTTCTAGAGTACCAAGATGTTTTTTTAGTGATTGAAAGATGCTTGATTAAAAATAAAGAAAGAAAAGCCAAATTTAGTGGTTTCTTGTTGAAGTTTCTAGCAATTCTTGCTATGAACTAGTACTTGAAGTACATACTTTTCTGTTTGCTCCTGAGATCTTCAAACATTTTTAATTACTTTTCCTTTAATCTCTCTCTCTGTCTCTTTCTGTCTCTCTCTCTGTCTCTCTCTGTCTCTCTCTCTGTCTCTCTCTCTGTCTCTCTCTGTCTCTGTCTCTCTCTGTCTCTCTGTCTCTCTCTCTGTCTCTCTCTGTCTCTCTCTCTGTCTCTCTCTCTCTCTCTCTCTCTCTCTCTCTTTCCCTGCTTGTGTGTGGGGGGGGGGAGGGAGAGGGAGAGAGGGAGAGAGCTAGATAGGGAAAGAGAGAGACAAGGGGTGGGGAGATGGATCTTAATGTGTAGCCAAGGCTGAATTCAAGTCATCCTCCTCCTGCCTCAGCCAGTACTGGGATTATAAGCACCTACTGGCATGTCTGACTCTCTAGGTTCTAAGTCAAAGGTTCAAGGCTGGAGGGTATACTATATCATTCAGTACAACCTTCCCATTTTAGAGGATAGTCAGGCCTCAGAGAGACAGTGACAGGTCCAAGGACAGGAATCAAAGCAGTGGCCTATTCCTCATCTGATAATTTCCCACACTTTGAAACCTGGGTACTTTTTACTGATGATAGCAAAATCCATATTTGACATAAACATTTAGGATGACTTTCTTTTTATCATTTCCTCAAGCAAACAAATGTGACTTAGAGCCAGAGGGCCTTTAAGATATTGTCAAATGAGAATTCTGTATGGAAGCATTGGCGCCTATTGCTATTTGTAAATTTAAAAGAGGTTTCTTATATCGTGATTTCTATGATCCAGGAGATTTTTCTCTTGACCTTTCTTCCATTGACTCTGTGACATGCCATGGTTGAAACCAGGTCCTTTGTGGGTGGCTGTTATTAAAAAGCTTTCCTTGGAATGTTTACAGTAACTGCTGTGACCTAAATAGGAAGGCTTGCCTTGTTTTCCTGCCTAAAAGCAAGAGTGGTTTCTAAAAGTATGTTCATCTCTTTTGATACCCTTATATTTACTGGTGACTAAAAAACAAAAACATTACTTTTTTCTTATTCATATGTTAGGTGAGTACACACTATGTCTACTCAGTTTACACATTTGGGGCTTTTGGGTCCTAAACCATGTTTTCTTGGAATAGAGCTTCATAACAGTTCTACCAAGTGGGCATTGTAAATCAATACCTCTTTGAAATTTTATTTTATTTTTAATTGAAGTAAATTATAGCTTAAAATTTACCATCTTAAGTGTGGGAAGTTTGGTAGCATTGTATGTGTAACCAATGTCTATAGCTTTTTTATGCAAATCTGAAACTATGTTCATTAAACAACTTCTCATTTCTGCTTCCCCGTTTTCTAGCAACAGCCACTCTAATTTCCACTTTTATGAATTACCTAACTGCATTAGATAACTCATAGGAGTAGAAGCATATAGTGTTTGCTGTTTCATGACTGGATGATTTTACTTAGTATAATATCCTTAAAGGTCATCCGTTTTGTAACATGTGTCAAGATCTCTATCCTTTGGAAGGCTTGAGTAAAAATTCATTGATCACATTTTATTGTCTCATCCGTGGGTGTACATTTAATTAAAGTCCACTTTTTGGTCATTATGAATAATACTGCTATAAAAATGAGTATATTACTCAGCTTAGTGGTGCACACCTTTGATACCTCACAGAGGCATCTCTATGAGTTCAAGGCCAGCTTGGGCTAAGTTACAAAGTAAGTTCCAGATCAGTCAGAGCTATATAGTGAAATTGTGTCTTTAACAAAAAACAAAAGCTACTTTGATTTCTACACTTACATGCATATAAATAAAACACAAATACAGGCAACAGCTTTAGGGGCAGCCCTCACTCCAGTTGTTGGAGGACTCAAATGAAGACTGAGCTGCACATCTGCTACATATTTGGGGGGGGCCTAGGTCCAGCCCACATATGCTCTTTGGTTGGTAGTTCAAGGGGCATGGCGGTTGGGACTGTGTGAGAAGAGGACCGAGAGGAACAAGGGCAGCGATGGGATGTAAAGCGAATAAATAAATAAATTAATTAATTAATTAATGAAACACAAAGAAAAATATACAATACAGATACATAAAAGTAAGTAAAATCTCAAGAAAATGAGAGTAGATCTTTTTTCCTCTTAATTGAGAGGGAAGATTATTTGAACATACTTAGATTAATTAAAATGACACTATAAATTAATCACTTTCCACATGGTTGTAATCAAATATCAAAAGCAAGATAAGGAAGATAAATTTTACTTTGGTTCATGGTTTGAAGGGATACAGTTCATCATTTTGGAAAAAGCATGAGGGGACTGGTCATATGTGTGCACAGTCATGAAGCAGAGGGGAAGTGCTGGCAGTCAGCCTGTGCTCTGCTTTATAATCATCCTGTTCATCAGCCCACGTTCTGGTGCTGACTACATTCATGGTAGCTTTTCGCCCTCCTGTTAAATCTCTTGGACAATATTCTTTGCTTCCATGGCTAGACTTG
Source organism: Arvicanthis niloticus (assembly GCF_011762505.2). Taxonomy (NCBI): domain Eukaryota; kingdom Metazoa; phylum Chordata; class Mammalia; order Rodentia; family Muridae; genus Arvicanthis; species Arvicanthis niloticus. Next base: position 116,654,132 of record NC_047679.1, on the reverse strand, counting down.
TGTCTTCTAGATAATTCTGAACCTAGACAGTGAACATCACCACACATAGTAAATAATGAAACAAGATCTCCAAATTTTAAGATCCTAGAGCACAACAATGTCAAACAAAGTGACTTGCAACTTGAGAATTTGAGAGTGGAGACTGAAACTATTCTAGGTTCCATTTAGAAGTTGACGTTTCTGTTTTGAATTTGTACTTCCTGTATGGTTACTTCTATTTCCCTCCATGCCTGCATTTGGGTTAACCGTGCCTTCCTATGCCCTTTGCACTATAGTATAAAGTTGTTGGACACAGAGTCATTCTTCTTCTTCTCTGGATTCACAGTACCTAGGACAGAGCCTTGCCTATATAGAAAATAAAATAAATGCTTGTATGAATAGGAATTTTGACTCGTTCTTTTATCCTGGAAAGTCATCCTTCCCAAGTTTGGAACAATTTGACATTTTTATTTGTTTCTATCTGCTACTTTCTTGTGTGAGATATGGCTTATGTTCAAGAGCACATGTTAGATTTAAGTATGGGGCAAAAGTTGTCCTTAATTCTTTGTGAGGAGTGGCAGAAACATTTGTTAAAAACTTGGCACTAAGGGAAGAATGACCCAAGCCTATGGTTTGGTTTAGTTTTGATTTGAGAAGGCTCCTCTGATGGAGGCATTTTCTTTTCTCCTAGCTATCATGAAAGGTAATGTGCACAGGTATTGCATGTGACTGTAGGGTGTACAGCTAGAACTGTGAGTGGCATGCTTGTATTAAGGCAAAGATTTTCTTCTCCATGCATTGGCTCCAAACCCTTGTTTTTCATGCCCCCTACTGACTTCTGAACCTACTCCAGCAGCTTTATAACTTTCCAGAAATAGACATCTCCCAAATTAGACTCTGTTTTCTAATAAAGGTTCTAGTAATATCAACTTGGAACACACAGATACATTTAGTTTCAGGTGAAAGACAACAATTTAAAGACACATGCCTGTGAATCATGACTCTATTCATTCAAAGATCATTAATTATTTGGAAGGCTCAGTGCCATGCACTAAGGAAACAGTAGTGTGGAAGGGAGTTCCTTCTTGTGTGCTTTGTGAGCTGACAGTACAATAAATGGCAAGGAGATACTGCTCTAGCTGAGGAGCAGGAACAGAATGCTATAGACAATCCAGATAGTAAAGGGGCTTAATGTCATTGGCAGTGGTAGCAGTAGGATCAGGAATATCTCATACATTTTCCAGTTAATGAGGAAAAAGAAGCATTCTCTGGAAAGAGGAAACGTTGCTCATAAAGGCTGGGGGATGAGCAAGAATATAGCTGACTTAAAAAATGGGAGGAAATCCCTTATTCCTGGAGGAGTGAGTCATGGCACTTTCATGAAGAGTGCTTGAACATGTTAAATTACAGCATTGCAAATACAAGGGACAATGGCATTGATGACACATTTTTCAAAGAGGATGTATAAAATATTGTTTTCCATGCATTAACAGGGAGATTTCTTGAAAGGAAAAAAAAATATGTTAAGAAGCAAGTAGATTCAATGTGAATATACTTTTTTAATTTGCTGATTTCAACCAAACTTCAGGATAATTTTAAAAATGAACAAAATTCATTAGATACCAGCCAGGAGTGTTTGTGTACACTTTTAATCTCAGCACTCAGGAGACAGAGACAGGCAGATCCCTCTGAGTTTGTGGTCAGTCTGCTTTATATAGCATGTTCCAAGCCAGCCAAAGTCATATAATGAGACCTTATCTCAGAATAATAAAACAAAGAAAAACCAAACAAACTTCATTAGATCTCAAGTAGAAGCCATTTTTCCCCCGGGTCAAGGTTGATAGCTTTGAGGCTTGTTTAGTAAGCTGTGTGCTCCATGATCAGAAGGCCATATACGCATCAGAGTTGTGCATTTTTCTTTATTGGAATCAGAATCAAATGACTAAGGTACTTGGAATGTGAAGTGTTTGGCAGCAGGTAAGGTACAAGAGACCAAAAGGAATCCTAATCAGCATTATTCCCACAAAAATGTAGGTAGATGGTTGCTATTCGTAGATCATAAATGTTTACAAGTCCAAAAGACCAGCGGTATTTAGCATACAGTATTATTCTTGACACCTTGTAGGAAGTAAGTAGGTGGAACAAAACTCATTCTGACCTCAAGTTAATCATTACTCATGTTTCCTCTGAGCTTTGACTTTAGTATCTTCATGAGAGGAAGTACACTGTCAACATATTTCCCCAAATATCACTACGCAAAAGTTTCCAGGCAGTTCAGTCATGCCATTTACTTTTTAAAAAGCATTTGTTTGTTTTTAGGTTTGTCTGTTTCATATGTATGGATGTTTTATCTGCATTTATGTGTGCATACCACATGCATGTCAGATGCCCACGAAGGTCAGAATACCAAATCCCCTAAAACTGGAGCTGTGGATAGTGGTAAACTATTATATGGTGCTGGCAACTGAATCAGGGTCTTCAACAAGAGCAACCAGTTCTCATCACCTTTGAACTATTCCCTCCAGTACTCTCACATCATTTGTTTATGGTTATATCCTGGGTGTCAGGTGTGTGTAAGGCTTGATTGTAGGTGTTGCCAAAAAGTGATTGTGTTATGTATGATGCCTACTCTCTAGAGGTTCACACACACCAGCAAAATGACAGACAAAGAGGATTCAGGGCAAGGTATGACCAGTGATGTCACAGGAGTGCTCCTTGGAGCTGTGCAAGCTCATAGCACAGCAAGTGACTCAGTCTTAAAGTCTTTACCTACTGAGCTCTCTCTCTCTCTCTCCCTCCCTCCCTCCCTCCCTCCCTCCCTCCCTCCCTGGTTTTAAACATATTTTTAAATTAGATGTGTGTGTGTGTGTGTGCGTGCACACACACACACACACACACACACACACACACACTGGTGTCCTAGGGGTCTAGAATCATCTGATCTTTTTGAGCAGGAATACAGATAGTTAAGAGCCATTCACATGGATCCTGGGAACCAAACCTGGGTCCACTGTAAAAGTAGTACATACACCCTTCACCAGTGAGCCAGCTCTCCAAACCACTGAGCCATTTCCATTTCTTATGTGCTTTACATCAATCGTCCTATCTGTAAAGTGTGGATGATAATGACAGGTCCTGGATTAAGGTTTAAGAGGGTATTATTAGAAAGATAGTATTTTTTAACTATTTTAAACCTTTTCCTTCAAGAATTTACAGGCAATTGTTACGAGAGAGGGTGTGGTATGGCAGAGAAAAGCTCCTGAAGAGCTATCATAAAACTAAATGTGCATTTTAACTTTACTCCATATTTAACTGTAGTAGGAATGGAGGAGGAGCACACTCCGATGAGGTACCAGTGACCAGAGGCTAACTTGGCTAACAAAATGAGCCAACTTTGCAGAGGTTTGTGTAGCTTTTTTTTTTTTTTTTTTGGTTTGGAAACACCAAGTTGAAAAGTGAAAAACATCAATTGAGAAGAAACCACTTCTAGTTAAAGGGGAGATGGGCATGGCTTAGAGTTGCCGTCAGTAACGATTTATAGACTAGCACTAGATAGGGTCAGTAATTTGGAATCACTCTATCGGAGGATAGATGTCTGAACAGTCTTCAATGCCAGTGTATGTTACACCTTAAAAAAGAGATAGTTACTTGTATTATGTACAAGTACAAAAAAACCCAAAGCTTCTAAGTAACAAAATATGTCAAATTCAGCTTCTGTCATACTGAAGAAATGTAAGTCACTTTTTTGGCATTGCTTTTGAAGGTAATTATTGCAACAAAGTTTTGAGAAAGTGTTATGAAATACTCAGAATACCCTCTCCCATAAATAGTTAAAGGTTCGCCCTGTGGTGTTATAAATTTCTTATTATTGGGTCTTATTTAAGGAGTTTTAATCCAGTACAAAAAAATGATAATCCAGGTATTACTGAGGGCTGGTTTCCTCTGTGCCTGTGCTAGAACCAAATGTCTTCCATTTGAGGTGATCATAATGACTGCTCCCCAATAAAGTGTTCTAGAGCATGCACTAATGCTTTTCTCAGAACACTGTCATGCAAATCAGAAATGTGTTGTCAAGGAAAGACATGGAAAAGGTTGTTTACTCTAAAATAACACTTACAATTTATATATTTTATTTTAACTTTAAAACTAAGCTTTCCCGTTAAACATTCTTTCAACAACTTCTCATTATATATTATCTTAGTTAAGGTTTATATTACTGTGATGAGACACTATGAACAAATAAACTTGTGGAGGACAGGGTTCACTTTATCTTACAGTTTTGCAGTCCATCATCCAGGGAAGTCAGGGTAGGAACTCAAGGCGGTAAGCTGGAATGCAGGGACTGATGCAAAAGCCATGGAAGCATGCTGTTTACTGTCTTGTTCTCTTGCTTTCTTATGTGCTCTAGGACAACCACGCCAGGGGTGGTACCACCTACAATCATCTGGGTCCTCCCTCATTAGCCACTGATTAAGAAAATGTACTATATAGGCTTGGGCACAGGCTGATTTTGTGGGTTAATTTTCTCAATTGAAGTTCTCTCTTCTCAAGGGCTCTAGCTTAAAGTTAAGTTGCCATAAAACTAGGCAGCACAATATTTGATATGACAGTCATTGTTCTATATTTAAGGATATAGTAGTAAGTAAAATAAGGGTTTTTCCTTTTTGACTTTAATTTGTGTGTACACACATTCATTCCCCGCCCCATGCACACTGTAAATGGTCGCAGTTAGGACTTTGTTGATCAGGGACAGGCTCGCTGAGAAGATAACATATGAATAAAACCTTAAGAGGCACCTCATACAGTTATGTGGGAGAAGCAGATTGCCATATTTTTCATGTTACATGGGGAAAAGAAAAATTTTAAAAAATGTATCATTCAGAATTCAGGTGTTTAGAGCTGCTTTTATTGAAGAGGAGTAAAATCACGTCTTCCAAATACATTTCTGTAGAATTTTTTTGCAAGGCAGAATTTCAAATGTAGCCTCCAGTTATATGAGTCTTAAAAATGCACTAACAGCTTTTCTTTTGCATTGCAGCCTTGGAAATTTCTGTATATGCATGCAGATAACATTTACAAGCACTAAATTGCTATGTACTCATGGCCATACCTGTATCGGCGCTAAAACTACTTGCTTATTTACAAATGCAAGCTTGCTGTATTTTCATTTCTAGGGGAAAAAAAAGCATGAAATATTGTGAACACTTTGAAGAATGAACATCTCTCTGCTACATAGTTTAGCTTGAATGCTTCTGAACCACTTGACTCCTAAAACTAAGAGGAATTATCAGCTAGATCACCCATTGTCTCCTGAGACTGCAGTGTACAGGTGATAACAGTGGTTACACTTGCATTGTGTGGTAGGTCAGAGTTATGAAAATGAGTGACTCTTCTTCAGTATTTGGTGAGAGTTAAGGGTTAGGAGTCCTAGATACTTCCTATATCCCAGATACACAAGTGGGGGTAATACTCATTGCTTGAGAGGAACACAGTTGAATATGTAGGAAGAATATCACAAACCCATAACAAAATGTGATTGCTCCAACTTCCTTTCGGCAAGCTCTGAAAATGTGATACTTAAATCTGTGTGCCTATCTACAAACAATAATGTCATAGACAAATAACTGCTATATGTGGGAAGGGGTCACATGTTTGCTTCTTACAACTGATGTTCTGTAACGTATTTGTCTGTAATAGGATTTGGTTTGTCTGAGGTGGCAGTGTCCTGATGAAAAGAGAGCAAGAACTTGGGACCATTGTTGCATTTCAGTTTTGCAGACCTTTACAGTAAAAGTAATAATATCAAGCACCTACTAAGTGTGTTGAACAGAACAATGTATGTGGCATCACCATACTTTGTTTAATAAATAGACTTAATATTTTTAGAAGACCTTTATTGGTGGTTGTGAGCCTAATCCAATCCTCTGTAAGCTCTCGTTACCACTAAGCAATTCCTCCAACCCCAGATTATTTCATCTAGATAACCTCTTATGCCCCAAGGAATATCTGAACAAATTTATATTGTTAAATAGAAGATAATTTTTTTATGATAGTGATAGTTTCAAATCAACAGGAAAGCCTGTGATTCTGCTTTTTTGCTGTCATTAAGTTATGAAAACATTATAAATCTTTAGTACTATATGAACCAGAAAATTTCTAATTTCAAAAGAAGCAACTTGATGATGCTTCAGTTTTTTTAACCAAAAGACCAATGGTCCTGTTGACTGCTGCCCCCCACTACTTGAGCTTTGTTGCCTTTTTGAAATGTATATCAAAGTAGCCTTTATACTACTCACTGTAGGCTGCTTTCTGTGAGAACATCTAAAATCTTATACTGAAGAAGAATATTGGGGTGGTGTATTGGATAAACACACAGAATATGTACCTCAACTTTGCTATGCAAGATGAGAATAATAATATTAGTAGTCATCGTAGTTGCTGTATAGATTAAATTTAATACATGTGATACTTAGAATAGCAACATACACAGTAAGCATTGTATAAGTATTTGCTATTATTATTGCAGTTGTTATTACACTCATTATGGGGATTATTGGCCTGGAGTGTCTGTCTAAAGCCTAAAGCTTCAGTTCTCATGGGGAAAAGGAGGTCATGGAGGAGTTGGATCAACAGAGAAACAAAAATATTTTTCACATATGAGAGAGATTCATGACAGTTGTCTATTAAAATAACTTTATTTAACAAATAAAAATGATTATGTATATGGATGTTTTGCTCATGTGTATGTAAGTGCATCATGTGCCTTCAGTGCCCTCAGAGGTTGAAAGAAGGTTTTGGAACTCTTACAACTGATATTCAAACCATCTTAAACCTCCATGTGGGTGCTGGAAACTGAAATCAGGCCCTCTGGGAGAGCAGGCAGTAAGTGTTCTTACCTGCTGAGTAATCACTCCCAGCCCTGTAATAACTGCCTTTCTGAGTCAGGTTTATGTTAATGTGATATCTAGATCCATCCATTTTCTGTAACAACATGATTTTCTTCTTTTGTGGTTTTGTTTTTGATAGAGTGTCTCAAATTCACTATGTAGCTAGCCAACAAAGAATGTACTTGAACTCCTGGTCTTCCTCCTGCCTATGTCTCTCAAATGCCAGAATTACAAGTGTGCACCATAGTGCCCTGCTTTAGATAATTTTATTATTTTTCAATTGCCTGTTTTTATTGTATATGTATGTGCATTTTAGTTATATATATATATATATATATATATATATATATATATATATATGTGCCATGTATGTATCTGATGCCTATAGAAGCCAGAAAATGGCATCAGATCTTCTGGGACTGGTTATAGTGTGAGATGGCATGTGGGTGCTAAAAACTGAGCCTGTGTCCTCTCTGAGAACAGAGGTGCTCTTAATTACTGAGCCATTTCTTCTGTGCCATTATTTCATTCTTAATATGTGAATAAAATTCCAGTGTGTATCTGTCCCATGTTTACCTTATCTTTTCACCTACACTATCTTTTCAAGTTACTTGCATATAGTTGTCCATGGTGGCTAGATTTACATTTCATCAATAGTATTTAAAAGAGTATAGCTATGTATTTTCCTCTTAGAACAGCTTTCACTGTATCTTACATGTTCTGGGGAAGTATATGTTCATTTACTTCTAGGTTTTCTTGTTTAATGCATCCTGATTTCTTAGATGACACATTGTTCAAATGTGTACATTTCAATCTTCATTTTAAAATTTTCTTTATTTTCTCTTGTTTATTTTTTATTTACTACAATCTGATGAAATATAAGAAATGATTGAAAAATTTTTTATATTTGTTATGACTTGCTTTATATTCTAAAATATGTTCTATCTTGGACAAAATTTTATAACCTACTAGAAAGAATGCTTATTTTGAATCTCTTGCATGGAATAGTCTATAGATATCAGTGGATCTATAGAGTTTTCTCATCTCTTTTCTCTCTGTCTCTGTCTCTCTCTGTCTCTCTGTCTCTGTCTCTGTCTCTGTCTCTGTCTCTGTCTCTCTCTCTCTCTCTCTCTCTCTCTCTCTCTCTCTCTCTCTGTATGTATGTATGACATAGATAGTGAAGAAATGGCATGTTGAAGTCAATATACTTGTAGGTAGTGTTGGGGATCTGCCTGAGCCTTTTGGTGGTATTGTTTTATGACATTACAAATGCTGGTTGATGTATACATGATTTATTCTTTTATAATTTATTCCTTTAATAATATGCAGTGATATCTTAGTCTTTTCTGGTTTGCTATGGATGTAGCTATTTTTTAAGGACCTATAGGCTTGGATATCTTTTCCCATCCCTTTATTATTAGACTGGGTTTGTTTTGACAGTGAGTGTATTTCTTTCAGCCAGTTGGCTCTTTTTTTTTTTTTTTTTTTTTTAATAAAATTTAGTCTGTCATCCTATATCTTTTAGGTGGAGAATCGAGACCCAATAATAAATTCAGAATTATTACTGTGAGGAATGTATTAATTCTTGACATTGTGTTTATCTGTGATGCTTGAGTCTTTCCTAATAACCATTTGCATCATTGTTACTCTTTCTTTTTGTTTGTAGGATTCATTAAGTATCTTGTACAGAACTGAGTTAATTTTTATGAATCCTTCTAGTTCATGTTTACCAGGAATTGTCTTTATTTTCCCTTTGATTTTGAAGGATAATGTTGCTGGATGCATAATCTAAAGTACCAGTTCCTTTTGTTAGGGTTTCCCTGGATTTTAGAGTTATTTTCGTGAGATGTGCTGTTATTTTGATACGTTTACTGTTCTATGTGACCTGGCACTTCTCTTTTTCATCTTTCCATGTTTTCTTGTTGATTTTCTGTACCTTTAAAACTATGATGTGATATGCAGCAATTCTTTCTGTTCAAATCTGCTAGGGCTCTGAAGGTCTCTTGTGCCTGACTATCTCTTCCCTATGATTTAAGAAAGTTTTGCGTGTTATATCATTAAGCATTTTCCTAGGCCTATTGCTTATCCTTCTCCTTCTTCTACTCTCATGAATTACAGCCTTAGGCTTTTCATGGTACCCTAAAGGTCTTGCATATTCTACAGTTAATATCTTGTTTTTCATTATTATCACATGTGTGTTCATTAGCTTTGCCCTTCAGCCCTCATTATCTTGTTTTCCACTTGTTTATTCAGGAGGCTTTCAATTGACATTTTATTTGACTTTTGGCTGTTAGTATTTCCAAAGCTTCAATGTGATTCTTTTTGAATCTTTGGCTCTTTATTAAATTCTTCCTTCATATCGTTCTATGTCTTGTTGTACTCTGCTGTTTTTTGTTTTGTACTGTATTTTTATTGAATTTATCATCTGGAAAATTTTATCTTTCATTTTTTTTTTAGTTAAGTATCCACTGAGATTCAGATTGGATTAGGCTATGGTAGAATGAATTCATTCTCAGGAATGGGTTCTGGGTGTAGCTCAGTAGATAAAACATGTACTCATCATGTTCAAGCCATCAGATCTGAACATCAGAACCTCCAAGACATGAGCACCTGACTATAGACAAAAGCTAAGGAAATGTAATAATTAGAAATTTAAACCAATGGCCACTACAATAACATTAGAAGGGAAAATGAGCAAAGAGGTACTGCTTGAATTCAAAAGATAGTATTTAATAAGGATACAAATGAAAAAAATAAGAAAAACAATACTAAGGAAAATGCCAAATAAAAGAGAAAAATAGAAAGAAAAGTAAATAGAAGGAAATAATTAGAGCAGACAAGACAGAAAAAGATTGTGTTCAAAAGGAAAAATATAAATAAGCAAGCAACGTTACATTAATAACATGTAAAATAGAGAAAAATTATTTGGTCTCAAGATTATCTTATGCTAATCTATTATTTTAGTTTTCTGGTGACTGAGTTTAGATAGCTGCAAGCCTGAGATCAGCCTGGTTTCTATACCAAGAGACTATTTTGAAAAAAATCATAGGACAAGACAAATGTAGTTAAAGACACTAAATAGTAAAGGTAAAGAAGCAAGAGAATGATAAAAGACAGAAAAGATGTTACATAGAAAAGGAATGCAATTTCTATTTATATATTTAAATTAATCAGTTAGAACAAAAACATCCAATAGAAATTCAAGGAAAAAAAAAAAAAGAAAACATAGTACTAGAGAAAATAAAAGCAAAGAAAACAAAAGGTAGAAAAATTTTAACTTGTTTAAAAAATAAACAAGAGGACAGGTTTATAGTCCTCTAAAGAGGTCAGCCATGTGTGTAGCCGTGAGAAATTTGGACTAGTTCTCTTTTCTATGCCCACTTAGGTTCAACACCACCTGGTGAGAACAGAGTCTGCATGGTTTCTTCTTCTTCTTTTTTCCCTGTTTGCCTAGCAACCAGAAGGTATGGTTTGTGGGCCCAACCTGTTGTGATTACTCTGGGCTGTCCTATTTTTTTTTACTGAATAATCTGCAAAATTTCTGCAGGCTGGTCCTCACCCCCTGGGCCTTCAGCTGTCTGATTGTGGATGGGGAAGCCCCATAGGAATGTAGCGATCTGACTGTTTTGCATCTCATGTGCTCCACCCTTTGGATCTCCAAATTTTTACATCTCATCTCCATTCCCATAAACACCAGAAACCAATGGATATACCCACAGAATGCTCTGACAGTTAGCTTCCCTAATCAGCAGCTCCGAAATGGGAAGTCTCTTCTACGCTTCCCAGTGATTGTGAATGGTTTCCCAGTGATTCTGGGACCCCATGTCAGTTTTGATTGAAATTCTGCTCAGTGTTGAGATCAGTGTTTTCTGTTGCTTCTGTTCTTTCTTATGCCTGTTAGGCTTCCCTCTCTGCTTCATGCTCCAAGTACTGAGCTTCTTTATTTTTTACTATGTTGCTCTCCAAAATCTCTACCAATCTTACAAGGCTCAGTCTGTTCTGTACTAAAACAATCTAGAGGACATCAGCAATTTGTGAGTGCCTCTAATCTATCATCTTCAATCTGAGCAAACTCATTTGTTTGTTGTTTTTAGAATTCAAGACTGGCCAATTCTTTCAGTGGCTATTTCAGCTTGAAGCTCTGTGTCTCTCTCTCTCTCTCTCTCTCTCTGTGTGTGTGTGTGTGTGTGTGTGTGTGTGTGATATTTATCTATGGAATATCAGTTCTGAAAGATTATTATTTAGTTTAGTGCCTAGAATTTTTCAGGAAAAAAGTACTTGCCTCTGAAGGGTTTAAACACTAATTGGTGACCACAGATGGTTGAATCTGAAGTGATGTCAGCAATTTGAGAGTGTAGAAAAATAAAGCTAAATCTTATATCCTGTGCATATAAAAATGGTGTATTCTAAGTTTCAGAAGTAACATGGTAAGGGTGATGTATGTCAGGAAATGCCCTATGACAGTAGCTGTAGACATGAGAAAGTAAAGTTCAAATAGGAAAGACAGAGAAAGAGAGAGAGAGAGAGAGAGAGAGAGGAGAGAGAGAGAGAGAGAGAGAGAGAGAGAGAGAGAGATGAATAATATTAAATATGAACATGGAGAGTTAAGGATGGGTCTATCCTGGCCAAATCACACATCAGTCAAAAAATTTTGGTTCTGCTTTATGATAAATAGTAGAAGCAAAGGAACACAGGAAATATATTGGCATATCATGGCAACATAGGAGTCTTTTATTTATCAGCTATTCATGTCTTTACCAAATGTCTATTAAGTGTCAACTTTGGTATTGCAAAACATGTAGGGTACTTGCAATATAGAAATACATCACACATATTAAAACACATCCATACTCACAGGTAGATGTTAATATTAAAATGCAAAGTCAGCCATTTTCTATTTACAAAATACTTTCCACATGCAATAACAGATATTATTTAAGGTTGCTTTTAAGTTTGCCCTCATATTATATATTTATATATATAATATATATAATTTAGTGAATTAAGAAATAAAATGAGATTATTAATTGAGACTATAAAGTGCCTAGAAGTTGAATTATTTGCCCATTATCATTCTGTGAGGCAGTAACTGAGCCAGGATCTTAACTCGGTTGTTAGAAGAAATTGTGATTAGTAATGACTCCAGGATTTGTTGAAGCCTACCTCTTCCTGTGTGGGTTTTCCAGGGCCTATTAGATGATAAGAGCTTTGGCCAAATTAATGCACTGATCCATTGATGTGGTCATAATATAGTGGCAGTCTGGGAAGGTGGTGAAAAAGATAGGAGATGAGACCTAGTTGGAGGAAATAGGTTGCTAAGATATAACTTCAGAAGCATGCTCTTTGTGCACTTCCCTTTTCTCTGCTTCCTGGCTGCCCTGATGTTAAATGCTATGATCTGTCCGGCCCTATCTGCCATGACAGACTGACACTCCTGATTCCCTGAGCCAAATGAGCTCTTTATTCGCCTTTCAAATTATCTTTTGTAGATACTTTTCTCAGAGAGATGAAATTGTCCTTTTATATAATTTTTTTATGTCTTAGAATCACAAAACTGCTTGATTTAATATATGAGCAGAAATAAAATTTGAAAACTGATTTTCTGTGGAAATATACATGTCTTTTATAATTTCTCTTAACATAAGAATTAGGAAAAGGGGAAAATTATTAAGAAAACTTGGTGTGCAATGGAAGAGTAAGCAAAACACTAAAATTAAGAATTAGGTCTTGGTGTGTTGCTTTAGTAGTCTATCATAAGACATCTAACTTTGCTGTGTTCTGTATATTTTATGTTATTATTATCTTAGTGCTCTGATGAAGTTGTAGAATCTTTCCTCATTGACTCCTTATCATTAATTCAGTCTTAATACTGGAGAGAACTTCGAGTAAATGAGAACTTGTCAGGTAATAGATTTCCCTCCTTGTCACTTTGCGTATTGTTTAGTAGTACCTTCTGAAATAACCGCTCTATCTTGTAGAGAGTACCACAGAGTAATTGTCATAGCATTAAATGTTTTATAAAGTAAAATTATTCTTAAAAAGTCACTTGAATAACTGATCCAGCTGAATATACTAATTCTTTATCTTGTTACCAACTTTTGACCTCACACATGGTCTTTTTTTTCTCTTGGAATGACAGAAAAATACAAAGCCAGCTGATCAGCCAAGAAACCACAAATGATAGAAATGACAGATAAATGAACAAACTTCCTTCGAGACATGTTAGAGTTTCTCCAAACCTCTTAACATGGTTTTATTACATATAAGTGAAGAAAAGAGAGAGACACATATAAAGGGAGGAATATTTATATGTTTTGAGAACATAGGTAGAGTTTTCAGAAAATGTATCTGCTGTCCCTTTCTGTTGTTTTATTTCTCTTTCTAATCGTCATGACATTGTCAACTGTCATGAATCTATAATATGTGCCATTTGACATGCATATGAGATTGTAATGGAGTGAAATATTAGTTGTCTGATTGTCACTTGAAGACCTATCATAGATATAACCAGTTGGGGTAGCCTACATGAAGAGGAATGAACTTTTGCCTTCCTGGTGTCCTGGCCTCAAAGACAAACTAGATTATGCTAGCATAGAAATCGAGCTAGATAGAGGGGGAAGCACAAAGGTAGAGCCATTCTAAAATAATTGACTTTCAATGTATAAATTAACTTTTAAAAAGACAGAGTCTGTTTGCTAGTTTGGGTAGTTGATTTCCTTTCTTTCATTGAGTCAAATTATTTAAGGAAAGTGATATACAAGTGATCTAGAATACAGATGTGGAGTCTGTTCCCTTATTCTTTCATGAAATCAGAGGATAAAGTAGGAGGGTAAATAGAATGAATCTATGACAAAGAATTAAGGAAATTGTCTATGATTATAGACCTCACACGCAAATTATGACTACGGACAGAACAGTGTATCCTATAGACGGAGATCTACATGAAACACATTTTAATGGTTCTAAGTACAATTCATATGCATGTTGTTTTAAAATTCCTTTGCTATTAGGCTGTCTTTTGGGGGTAGTTTATCTCTGGTAGTTACATTCTGGATCTACTCCTTCTCCTCCCCTAATTTTTTCATGGAAACCTTCAAACTTTATAGTGATGTAAAAGTTTCTTATCTAATGTGGTGGTTTATATTGTGGGCTTTAGCTCTAAGTTCATGATTGGGAACCTTAAGGTAATATGATAAAACCCATAGACTCTGCAACATTTTCTGTAGTACTATAAACATCAACATTTGGAAGTTTCTTCTGATAGCATATAGTAAGTAATATATTTCATATCCTCTACTTCCATGTTCAGGATCATACATTCAGATACCTAAGAGACAAAGCCACCATTGTACTGAAGAGTTGTCCTGAGTGGAGTTTGCCAAGCTCTTCCTTCTACCTAATTCTTGAAGATATTAAGTATTAATAGTATATCTGTAGAACCTGGAATTTTGGAAGATATTTCCAATGTTCCTTCTTAGGTTTTAGTTTTCTGAATGTTTGTTGAACAAGAACAATAGGACCTCGTGCCAGCAGGTGAGGCTTCCCTGAAGAAAAGAAAGCAATATACCATAGATAAAAAATAACCTGTCCATTATCTTGTCATTTCTCCTTTTCCACTTTGTAAAATTTCTTTGTACCCCACAGTTCCCCCAAAATGGATCATGTAGGCAGCAGCTCTTCTTATCTCATCAAGACTTTGACTGAATCTGATTACTTTCTATGAGCACTCCTCTACCCCCAAGTTGCCCTTATTTATTATTTATTATGGTAACAGAACTGAAGCCCAGAGAGGGCAAAGGATTTATCCAAAGATTTGAGTATAGCTAAGTATAGATTCTGGAAATTGCTTTTCATCTAACACATTTCTTGCTCTGTAAAACACATCAATAAATAGCTGGAACATGCTTTTTTTGGTTGTTATTTCATTGTATAAAAGAGACAATTAAGAACCAAGGAAATCAAACTACTAGTTAAAGGCACAGAAAAAAAATAGTGGCATATCTTAGATTAAAGGTTAGTTCTTTGAAATTTCGGTAGAACATCCTAATGTCCTGACTCCAGAGAATCCCAGTGAACAAAGTTTAGCCACTGATCCCAGAAAGACAAAGAGTCATTGAACACTGAAGGCAGGAACAGAATTTTATGATTAACAGGAGCACACTGGGAGGTACAAAGGTTTAATGATCTGAAAAATCTGTCTTTGAAGAGCTCACAGCACTGTCAATGTTTTGAAGAAAATACAAACAAAGTTGAGGATTGGGGGTTTCCATGGTAGCAGACAAGGTAGTCTGGGTCTGTCTGTAGTCTTGTTGAGCATTACCTCACACCATTACCATACAACTTATCATGCAGAACTATAAAAATGCCAAGAGGGTCTTTTTTGTTTAGAATATAGTTTCAGCCCTTTTGCCTAAAGATGCTTATTGATTATACCTGTTGATACTGGCAGCTAAGGTGACTGTAGGGGAGAAAGACAATGGAGAACTTAGATGAAAGGAAAATAAACCAGATGGACTCAGAAATGAAAGGAAACTTAGGAAGCTCAGTGACTAGGCCTTTTTTGTTTGTTTGTTTCAAGTACTCCTTGTCAGGCATCATTCATTTTTATGGGGATGGGGAAGAAGGTAGGCCTCTGCTATATTGAGTCTCATTGAGTCTCACAAAAAGCACCTCCTATATCGTTTTTTTATATTACAGTTCATTAACATTGCAAACAGCCTTTAGGTAATGAACTTTTAAAATCTGTAGCTATTTGTTCTTTTATGTTATAATCTGTCTAAGGATTTGGACCAGCCACAATTGATATCATCTTTGAATCTCCCTTCACAATTAGCCTGAAATATATGCTTGGTGAATATTTGTTGTCTGGTATTGAAAGGCACCTAAAAGCCACCATATTTTTAATATAAATTTGGAAGTTAACGTGTCATTTGGTTTTTTGATTCTAAGTTAAAAAAATCATGGGTAATAAAATTTGCATGTCTCTGGTCTAATCAGGTGTTATGTAAAATTTGTATCTTGACTTGAAAAAATTCTGTCTGCCAGAAGATTCTGCCTGGTGGAATATGAACATAAAGATTAATGTGAGGTTTCAGAGTACTAGCACAGAGTTTGTGGGATGCTATCTAAATTGTCTCCATAGCTTTGTGGTGTCTGCCAATATGAAAAACTTTCCTTATTTTTCCCTTGAAGATTTCTGTCTTTGGAGCTTTGTGTAGAGTTTCCTCGGACAACATTGCACTGCTGTAAGCAAACCTTTGGAAACCAAGGATGGATCAAATACCAAGTTTGTGCTGAGAGCCAAGTGAAAGTCAGATTAGGCAAGGGTGGAAAATATAGAGAGGATGAGAGGAAGGAAGAAACAGAAAGTGTGAGCAATGTGAGTAGCAGTCTGGACAAGCCTGATGCTTGAATTAGGAAGTAAGTGAGCTGTTGGATTGGCTGATTGTCATCTTCTTGGATAACATCCTGTCCAGAAAGGGTTAATGTGTCCCTTCATTGAGGCAAATCTCCTAGACTGCTGCAGCATCTGCCTAAGAGCCATCAGGTTCATTTATACACACTGTTGCTCAATCTGAATTTCAGTGATATTAAGGGACTAAGAATCAATTCAAACTTTTTGTAGTGTTTGTAAAAATAGGAGAGATTGTTATGGGACAGCAGGGAATTGAATATAAACAAAACAGTAGAGCCATGTTTGAGCTTTAATATTTGAGTCATATATTGAAGCTACTTTAAAACAATCAAGTTTATTGAGGACTCACTGGGGGAAAACATTCTAGATATGTTTGGATCTCTCTCTCTCTCTCTTTCTCTCTCTCTCTCTCTCTCTCTGTGTGTGTGTGTGTGTGTGTGTGTGTGTGTGTGTGTGTGTGTGTGTGTGTATGTGTTCAGAAAGGAAGAAATGCTTTTGCAAAGGAGTTAAGAGTTTATGAAAGAAGACTCTGGAACAAAGCACAGTTTTCACTTGTGAAAAGTTCCTATCAGCTATGTATCAAAGCAATGTCATAACCACACCTTGGAGAGTAGAATTCAGTTGTTTCTTGTGGGAACTTTATTTCTTTATCCTCTTGAGTACCCACTGTATTATCTTTCAAACATAAATCAAACTTGTACCTTCTTCAGTAGGCTTGTGTGAAGATTAAGAAAGATAATTTATATAAAGTGCTCAACACAGTACCTGTCATATGGTAAATGCTTGAAATATTTTGGTTATTAATATTCTTTATTTGTAATCAGAATACTGTCTACCTATCTGCTTAATTATAGCATTGGCTTCAAACTTCACATTTTGAAAAGTTTCTCCTTAATAAGTGCACCTCCAAGTTAACAAAGCAAGCATCCTTTTATGGTTAGTTTTATTTTCTAAAAGGATTTTAAGGAATTAATCACAACATTGACTTTAAAAGTTGCTTCAAGCAAGGTCTATCCCAAAAGCTGTTGCCTGTATGTCCTCTAGCTGGGCTACTTTGGCCTCAGTTCGAGAGGAAGTGCCTAGTCCCACAGGGACTTGATCTGCCAGGGTGGCAGTATATCCAGTGGGGGGCACCTGCTCAGAGAAGAAGGGGATAAAGTATGATGGAAGTATTGTGTGAGGGGGTAACTGG
The DNA here is from genome assembly GCF_011762505.2 of Arvicanthis niloticus. NCBI lineage: Eukaryota > Metazoa > Chordata > Mammalia > Rodentia > Muridae > Arvicanthis > Arvicanthis niloticus. The sequence continues at coordinate 116,636,659 of NC_047679.1, read as the reverse complement.
AGGTAGCAGTGAGCTGAATGTAAAGTGAATAAGTGAAAAAATAGTTGCTCCAAAATATTTCAGCTATAAAATTAATATAAACAATGATCGGGTAAGAACTCATAGACCACCCTATCACATAGTATAACCAAACATTTACTAATACAGTCCCTTATTTATCAGTCCCTTATTTATGGCTTACTGTCTTCATGTCTGGGAGTTAATAGGATTCTGTATTTGGTGTAAGCCACACCCATGTTTTATTACTGCTTTTACATTTGTAAGTATCAAGAAAGAACATCATCTCACCCAGGTCTCTGGAAATTTCTTCATGGACCCCTTACTAATTCCCAAAACCAAATATGTTCAAGCCCATTATATAAAATTGTTTATTTGCCTACAACCCATGCACATCCTAATCTATACTTTAATGATACTCTAAATCACTTTTCCTATCAAAGTAGTTGTTATGGCACCTTGTTTAGGAAATGATGACAAGAGAAAATTTGTATGTAATTAGGACATACAAATCCAGTTTTTATACTTTTAAACATTCTTCACATTTCTTCAGTTGAATCTGTAGATGTAGAAGCAATGACTATTAAGATCTGAGAGCATATTTTTTGTTTTTCATTATTTCAGCTTCATGTAGAGGGATTTTACTGTAGTAACTTTTCTCAGCTGCTTCCCTTTCTTCAACCATTATATAGTATAGATGCTAATATGTCCTTAGATAGTAAGAAAGTAAAATTTTCTAGGTATTATCAAGAAGAACGTTCCTTTTCTATTGTAAAAGTAAAGGGGATTATATTTCAAATAGCGGTTTTAAAACTAGATTTAGGTAACAAAACAATTTTGGAGATTTACCTATAATTACAGACCAATCAGGAATATTGTCTCCATTTGCTGTACAGAAAAGCTTCTTCAATGAGGAGCAGTAACTACACTTAGCTGTGGGTATAAGAAGATTTAAAATATAGTAAGGAATTTATGCTGGTCTATAAATGTGGTGGCAGTAGATTCTTTACTGAGGTTTATTACCTCCGGAGAACTAGGAAGCTGGCTAAGTTTCTAGTACCAGGTAAGATTTCCCTCCTATTGAGTGGACCTTAAGTTCAATTAGACTGGTAATTGTCATGGTTTATATGTATTGCAACTTCATAGGACTGTTTCCTTCCTTTGACAGTTTGTATTGTTAGTATTTTCTGGCATAGAGATCAACAGGTTATAGGGAGCCTCTATCCAGTTCCAATTGATAAATTTATATCACAGCTTAAACATCAGGGATCAGGAAACTTTGTGGAAGAGAGAGTGGAAAACCAAAATACCTCAAAGTCTGCAAGGGAACAGTCTTTCCTAGAAATGGCTGCACAAGCAAGGCCAGAATGGTGGCGCTGTCTATGGACATAGGTAACATGGAATTGGGGAAATCACAGGATCTCTCTCCTAAACAAAGAACTAATGACTGCTGGACAGAGAATTAAACTTTCCCAGGGATGTGCCCGCTTATTGGATGTCCAAGAGGAGTGGTTAGCCTGAAACCATACACACAACAATGAAAGTAAACTAAACAGCTTTTGTATATATACATATATACACTCTCTCACTCACATGTTGCATTTATGAACAAAGAAGTATATGTCAACTAGAAATTACAGGGAGCATAAGAAGGGCTAGAACAAGATAATTGAGGGCGCTAAAGGGAAAAGGGGAGAGGGAAAAGTGATAGAATTCTATTTAAATTCAATTCAAAATATATTTGAAAAAAATAAAAAAATATTGTTTACTAAACTTGCAACTTACTAAATCTTGGTTGAGTGATTTTAATATTACTGGATTTAGTTAACAAAATAGTTTTGGAGATTCATCTATAATTGCAGACCAGTCACAAATATTGTGTACCTTTTCTGTGATGGTCTCCATTTGCTGTAAAGTGAAGATTCTTTGGTGAAGAGATTTACAAAATCCAGTTTAAGTAACAGTTGCCTGGATTAAGAAACTTGGCATCTTGCCCATCAAGTATTTCACTGTCATTAAAAAAAAAAAGTTCATTTCTCCGAAGCACTGTGAACTGTGTTCTTATGTGCATGAATTTAAGCATTAAATAATATCCTGATTTTTTGCTTTCAAATCTAGACTCTTCTATCTGTGAGGTCTTTTCTTAAGGAAAGGTGCTTATAGATTGTGTTTTGGTAAACTTGCATTTTATAACCTGTTAAAGATTACTCCAAGTATTCATATCTCAGTGTTTTCTTAAAATCCATTTCTGGAAGGTGCATTATGACATTGTCCCAGATTTTTTTGCTGTTTCTTAAATTTTACTACTACTACTACTACTATTATTAATAACAATTATATAATTATATGTAATTTATATATAATATGTAATTTATATACACATATAAATGTGTGTGTGTGTGTGTGTAGAGGACCACATGGAGGAATTGTTTTTTTTTTTTCCATTATGTCAGTTCTTGGGATTGAACTGAAGTCATCAAGCTTAACTGCAAGCTCCTTTACCCAATGTAGTCCACTGGTGTGGCACAAAGAATTTTAAATAGTTCTGTGCTTCTCCTTTGGATATACATTATGGCTTATCAGCTCAGATATAAGGCACTGATTCTGACATGACTGGCTTACATTTCAGAGACATTGGTGATCAGAATCTTCCACAGTAGCATTACATATCATTTGTGAGAAATCAAGGTCAGTTGAGGTTTTGACAGCTGCCCAGGAATTTGATATATTGTTGTTGTTGGGTATAATTCATCTGTAGTGCTGTTATTACCATACTTTAGAATGAGATTTCTTAATTTTCAGGTGTTGACATTACGTGTGCCTCAAATACTGGTAATAGAAAGTTGTTCAGGGTGAACTTAGAAGATTGACATGAACTGAATCGCTATGTTCTATGATAAACGCAATGTTACATGTTAGTTAATTGTGTGTATGTGTGTGTGTGTGTGTCTGTGTGTGTGTGTGTGTGTAAACAGATTTCTGAACTTACTTGCATAATGTTATTTCTCTAAGTAGAATATATTTGAATTGATATTTGCTTGTTATATTCCCATAAACATTTATCAAATGCTAGCATATGTTAGCTACCATGGCCAGGGCAATGTATGCAGAAATTATGTCAACCTTAAATAATTCACACTCTGGTCAAGGAGATAGAACAGTTGGTAAAGCACATCAGGTGACTTTCTACATAGTATATTTGAAGAATATACTAGAAAGGAAGTATTATTTTGTGTAGGATAATTGTTTAAGGAAGGCTTTTCAGAGGATATGATATTTGCTTTGAGTCTTGGTGAGTGAATAACAATTTACAACATAGAAATATGAGAATAATATCATTTGTAAATGCTCAGGAGCAGAAAAAGTATGAGGAGCATGTATGGAGGTAAGAGGGAGGCTGGGAATATTCACCGAGATGGACTGTACTGATTACATTTGTGTCACTGTGTCCAGATTCCCAGAGAGAAATGACTTCAGGAAGGAAAGGTTTCTTTTGGACCATGGTTTCAGTGGGTTTTGGTCTAACATTGTGGCACAGAAGGCATAGTAAAGCATTTCAGTCCTCACTGAAAAGAGCATATGGTAGGTGGAGGGTGCTCACATCACAGTGGAGCCAAAAGTAGAGAGTACGTGAAACAGAGTACTTACTGTTTTTAAAAGGCTTATCTTATTTACTTATTTCTGACTACTGGGTCCCATCTCCTAAGGTTTTCAAAGCATTCCTAAATAACACTAGTAGCTCTGGAGCAAGCTCTCAAAGCGAATGCCTATGTGGGACATTCACATTCAAACCATAACACTGGGGAAGATCAGGAAGGATTTCAGATCCCATGGTAAGAAGCTTAAACATCGCTTCTTAAGTAATGGAAAATAGATTCAGAGATTTCCATAGAGGGAGTTGAATATATAACTAATAGGTTTTATAAAAGATTCTTTCCTGAAATAGTTAGCTGATAGAAGACTTGTGATCTTATGCAGTGCAAAGAGCTCATTGGAGCAAAGCAGAGGATTATGATCTCACTATTCAGCAGAGTGGGGCGAGAACCAAGAGTTCAGAGTTAGCCATCTTTACAAGCAGAGACCTTGTCTAAAAACAAAGTATTCCCGAGATTGATTTTTTGAAGTAAAAATGGTGTGGATTAAGTCCTTTCTCTGGTATTTAGTAGTTGTGTGATCTTGAGAATGGAGTCATTTTTTTTTCTGAGCTTCAGTTTGTTATCTGTGAAATGGGAATGACGATGGGTTACAGGGAGGACTAAATAATCCTAAAAGTATCCCAGGTACACTGTGACATATATGGTCCCAGTGTGCACAGTGTAGAGTGTCAGCAACTGTCATTTTTCTTCACACTTTTCTCATATTGGCAATCCTCTCCTTCAAATCAGAACTGGAATTCTGTCCTTTGCTCTTAGATTGTCCTAGTAGCCTCCTTGTAGTCTTACTTTTTGTGTTGACTAGTTCCTTTAGCTTTATATTCATTTCAGTTTGACAAAAGTATGAGATGCTGGGACTTTTTCTTACCCTAATGTATTGTCTGCTATAAAGCTCAAATGTGTTCATCTGTAAATTCTAGTGTACCTTGTTTAACCTATGATGTGGTATGGCAATATCCTCGGCTTGAACATTTGATGACTCTATCCTTCAGCATGCTGAATTAATTTAGCAGTTGATATTACATTGAATCAAACGATACTGACTTTCCAAAAGACGCCAGAATTTATTTTGTTCTATTTTATTTCATTTAACATTTCTTTTATTACAAGTGATTGCTAAGCCTTTGGGCCAAATAAAGCATTGAACACTGTTCAGCCAGTCTCTGCTACTTTAGTGCTTGCTTTGTGACAGGGAGGAAAGGCTTGTCTGTTGCCACTTGCCTGGACATGCACCTGTTTGAGCAGTAAAGAAATGAACACATAAATTAGCAAATGGCTTGCTGTAGAGAAGCATAAAGGGAGGCCTTTAAACAGGAAGGTATCAGAGAAACAATTTTGGAGGATTTGACTTTTGGCATGAACCTTGAAAGTTAAACAAGATGTCTAATGGTTGTGGTAGTAACAAAAGAGAGGGCATCTTTCCAGGATAACTACCGTGTGGTAAGGGATATGGTACATAGGTGAGGAAGAACACCTGTTTTTCACTGTGGCCAGTGTTTGGTGATGATGCTGATCTAAGTAGCAAGAATCCTGTATTTTCTCAACTCTAGGTTTAGCAGAATGAATCTGACATGAGAAGTACTATGCATTATTTACATAGTATGTTACTATAGTTTTCTTTATTACATATGGATTATACATAACCTCAAAGATATAGATATACCAAAAGGGTGGCATAATTCACCCAAGTGGAATAAAACAGTCACATTTTGTGGGGACCTGATTTTAGTGTTTATTCAGGGGAGAATCATGAATTCCTCTTTTCCCTTCATATTATCATCATTATTTTTGTAAATAATTTTAATGTGACTAAATGATCCTTAAAGCAGCATTTACAATGGCTGCATAATATCCAATCATGAGTATGTTTTACCTCAACTTTTCTATATTTTTGGCTGTTTTATAAATTTACTTTTTATATGAATGATCCTGTTAAAAAGATTTTAATTGTCACTGAAGATTTTTGCAGAAGAGGTTTGATGTTCCTAATATAGTTTTAGGAAGATCATGCTTAGATCATTATGGAAAAAATAGATGAGCGATTTCAGATAAGTAAAGGTATTTAATATGAGAACATTCACTTAGTGAGGTGAGAAAGGATGAGAAACTGGGGACAATTCTAGCAGGTAGAACAATTGCAGGCAGGAAAACAAATGGGAGCCAGAGCACACTGATTGACAAAGTTTAATAAAAGCCTCATTTTATTAAACAGCAGTTCTTCCTCTGCTAGAGTTTTTGAAAGAATTCATACGACTGAGCCCCAGTTTGTAACAAGCTCCCCTAGTTTGTGCCATGCTTGATAAAACTTAAGAAATAAGATCTATATTAGAGACTGGCCACCATAGGTTGATATATTTTAATACATGGTCCTCAGTTGGTGGGACCATTTGAGAAAAGAATTAGGAGGTGTTACCTTGTTGGAGGGAGTGTGCCAATAGGAACTGGTTTTGAGGTTTTAAATCACACATCATTCTCAGCTCTCTCCCTCTGCTTCATGTTTGTGGATCAGAAGTAAGCTCTCAGCTACTGCTCGAAGACATGCTAGTCATGGACTCCTCTAAAACTGTACACCCTATGTAAACTCCTTCTTCTCTAAGACGCCTTGATCATAGTGTTTTATCACAGCAAGAGAAAAGTCTCTAAGCCAACCAATAAGAGATAACTGGCACATTCTGATAAAACATAGTTGTGCATATGTTGTCATATACATCTTGCCATTTTTACAGTGTGCTGTTGTTCAGAATCAAAACACTCCCAATGGAAGAGGATTACATAGAGGCACTAAAGTCTGGACTGGGATGAATGCTGGCACTTTAGAGTTGCTCAACTACAGACTGTATGGGTAAACCTAAAATGTGAGGTCATTTTTCACATATGATATTTAAGGATCTGTATGCAAAGATGGATTTATTATTAATCTAAAGATTTTGTGTATAGATCTACTTTTTTGGTAAGGTCCTTTCCAAAGCTATGTGTTCAACTTTATATTCACAACTTTGAATTCTGCCCCTAAAAAAGGATTCACAAATAGATTGTATTTGTTCAAGCCTTACTAAACGTTGGTCTTCTTTGACATGGAAGCTAGGTTCTGGGTGTGGAGCTAAATGGAAAGGTCCATTACTCAGTTCCAAGTGCACAGGTAACCTTTCATAGTCATAGGGTAAACTTCCTATTGCCACCATGCAGAGAAGCTCCCTGGAGTCCAACTTTCAATGATTTCTTTGCTCTCATTGGTGAAACCTCTGATGTCTGTGGTTTATCCTAATAAACAGCCTCCAGCTGTGGCTTGCCTATCCCTGGCCTGGCAGTTGCTATGAAAAGATGGTTTAATAATAGTAATAATAATAGGGGAGGAATCTCTAAGTCAGTTTTCAAAGTACTTTTGGAAGTGTGGAGAGGATGAACTTCAGAAGACGATTTTGTTGTCTGGCCTGGTGTTTGTTGGGAGTTCTTGCTAAGCAAATAGGAGGAAGTAAATCTCCAGGGCAAGTATTTACCATGTTCTTCTTTAGCACTGGATGTTCACCAGGAACACACTTATCCTTTATAGATGTACTACAATCACCACTAGGGCAAGCCTTTTAGGATTTGGTCAGTATGAGCGTTTGAACATTTTTGCCGTTCTTTTTGTCCCTAAGCTATTATAAGTTCCTACTCTACCATGGTGAGTCAGGGAGTCCACAGCTGCAGACTGCTGATGATAATTCATGGGGCCCTCCTTAGAAGTAAAAATGGTGCAGAGCCAACCTGGACTACATACTGGAGACCCAGTCTCAAATAACAAAATGAAAAAATTAGATCACTTTACCATGTCCCATCTGAGTGTTAGATTTTGTGGTGGGAACTTGAGGGATTTTCCTTCTGGTAGCAATTTACCAGCTCTGACACAGGAGAGCTCTCTTTTGGAAGATAGTTGGAGTAGATTAAAATATTTTCTGCATTGGATCTTAATGTAACACCTAAGCAAATAGTGCAGGGATGTTGTTGATGTTCCATATAATGAACATTTACTATTTATAAATATATTATTAGCCATAGATTAATTATTTGTATCTCTGTATGCTCCTGCTTCTCAAAGGTATATATGGACTATTCAGTTCCAAACAGTCCAGGCAATGGTGGTGGATTCCTTTAATCCCAGCACTCGGGAGGCAGTAGGAGGCAGATCCCTGTGATTTAGAGGCCAACTTGGTCCACAGAGTGAGTTTCAGGACACTCAGGGATACACAGAGATATGTTGCCATCAAAAAACCTTAAAAACCAAAAATTTAAAAGAGGGGGATGGAGGAGGAAAATTCCAAGCAGACTTTGAGGACCACCTAGCTTGGCTTGGCATTCTAGCATATAAACTACATGGTATGTGATGGACCTTTGCCTCTCTGAGCCTCCATTTCCTAATCTAGAGGATGAATGTCTTCTGAGTATTTACCTCACAGCATTGCTGGCTTATGTTAGATATTTCAAATAAGAGGGCTTCCAAAAGTACTTGGTACAATTTAAGGGGTATTGGATTAATGTTAGATCTCTCACAAATGAAAAGAAAAGCACATTGTCATTCTTTGTGGCTTAGTGTTTTCTAAATACAAAGACATGGTTTTTATTTTCCCTTACATAAGTTCAGATCTGTGGACTAAGCCGTGGGTTGTGGCTACACTATTCATATCATTTTTATTATTGTAAGACTGTACTTTTTGTCTCTAGAAGCCTTTGCTTGATGAAAAGCAATTGAGTCTTTTGTTATTGCCAGTATTCAGTGCCTATTGTCATTTTAGTATTGGGGACATCTAAAATTAAAATGCAGTTGTTGTTTGGGTCTTCTCCTCTAAATTGACATTTTCAGAAGAGCTTTTGTTCAAAATTCTTTGGTCCCAGAAGCATGTTACATGCCTATCTATCCCTTTAAGGCAACTGATATGTTGTCCAGGGTACCATTGTTAATTTTTGGCTTGGTAAATACATCACTTCATCGGTGATCTTTAAACGATGAGTTATGGACTGCTTTGTGTTCAGTACAAAATGTTCTGGGTAGACCAGCCTTTTATGACTCTAAGCAAGGCTATTTTTTGCTCTCCTTTCCGGCTCTTGCCCATGTGCTGGCTTTCTACATAGCCAAAGCCCCATCTTGCCAGCAGACTTAAGAAATACCACTACTAGAAAGTGAAAAGTTACCTATAAGGAGCAGTCCAGATATATTAGATCTAATATGAAATTAGAATACTTCTTTATGTGTTTGGTATGTTCTCAATATGGCATTTGTGATAGTTTCCTAGGACTGCAAGATCAAATGTTCACAACTTTGGATCCTTGAAACAACAGAAATGTATACTCAAGACTTCTGAAAATTAGAAGCCTGAGATAAACTAGTAGAGTCAGGTTACTTCTCAAGACTCAAGAGAAGAGTATTTTCACTTCTGGTAGTGGATAGAAGCCTTTGGTGTTTCAGTCTGTTTTCTCTGTCTTACCAGAGTCTTCTGTATGTAAGCGTGCATTGTCCTGTTCTCTGTGTCCTTGTTTCTCTCACATCGGAGGCATACAAATCCATGGATTATAGCCCACTCTGATCCATTATGACCTTACCTCACCTTGGTGACCTACTAAGAAATGCTATTTTTCAAATAAAGTCCTATTCCTAGTTATTGAAGAAGAGGACTTGAACCTTTCTTCTCCTGAAGACACATTTTAATTCATAATAGTATTTATTTTCCTGTTTCTTCCCCCTACATCTCATATGGAAGAAAATGAAGTCCTTCCATTTTGTGCAGTGAAATAGGAAAAATTTGATTTATATGAATTACATACAATTAACACAAGAACCTGAAGAAGGAAGTTAGAAGAAATTATGACCCAACTCATCTTAATTCCATCCAGTGAGTCAACATTAGCACAGAGTGAACATTCGAAAAATCAGAAGCCTGATAAGGGATAGACCAAATTGTCAAGATCCTCAAATTTCTTGAGCTTAATTTTGAGGACTTTTTAAACATCTTCATAAGCACGTTGGCACTTATGGCTAAAAACTTTTTTGTAGCAATAGACAGTGAGAAAATTCCTATAAAAACAAAACTACTTGGAAAAATAGAATCCAGGTGGGAACTGCCTGTAATTGAAGTTTGCAGTGGTCTATAGAATGAATTAAAAATAGCCCAAAGCCTTGCCAGGTACCAAGTCTCTCTTCCATGCATTTCAGTTGAGTCTGATCAATATTTGAATGAACTTTTAATCTGGAGTAGACCCTGAGGTTGCATTGATTAAAAGGATAAGGACTAACTCTGTCTCTACAGAGCTTACAGTCCAGTGAGTCCTTAAATACTCCTGGATTCATTTATCAGAGGTCTGAGATAGAAGGACTCAGTTTAACTTCAGTTCAGAGTGATCAAGGGAGAAAAAGGAAAGAATGAGACTTAAAAATGAGAAGGAAGAGGGAGCCATGTAGCAGAGACTGCAAAATGTTAGAAGTAAGAGTACATTCCTGAACAAGGTGAAGGCTGTGTGAGAGACCCTGCAGGTGAGCCATTGACAGAAGCATGGAAATGCATTCAATTTTGTCATAGGATGGATCAGAACTTTTAAAACATTTTAAAATATTCTCTCAGAGATATAATTCCCCTCTCCCAAGACAGTGGAAAGTCATTTCAACAAGTCTAGGCCAGAACGATCATTGAGTCTGGGAACCCTGAAATCCCAAATGAGAATTAGGAGAGCTCACTTGGAAATCTGTCCATTCTGGGTCAAGGCATTATTTTAGACACTGCCCCCCACATTGGTTCACAATTAGCCCCAGTATGTAGCCCATGCCCTAGAGGTGGAGTGTTTCCATTGGTACATCAGTTTTTAGGTTTTAGCATATGGTTAAAGACTTCTCTGTTTGTGTGGCCTGTGCACTGGTCCCCACAGGAACTCTTGTAGCTCAGTACAGATTGACCTTGTTTTTTAATTTAACTACCCTGGTAATTGCCACAGGGCTTCCTCCATCTTTTGTGCTTGTTCATTCTGAACTTACTATTTCTCTGGATATATTTTTCACCTTGGTGCACATGATTTAAGGAATGATTTTCTCTTGATGCACTGATTCTAGTACACAGATGTACTTCCTTGATAATTCAAATTCTCCGTGTATAATATGTTTTTGTTTGTGCCATGGAGGAGTTTCTCTTCATTTTCCTCCAGCTTTCTAAATTTTTCACTATTGTTCTAAAAAGTATTTTTACTGCCCATAATCAGTTGCCACACGTATTATTTTAATAACAAAGATAAATTTGATCTTTATTTTTCGTGTATATATTTGTGCTTTGTGAGAAATAGAAATACAAAGCTTACTTATTTTATAGCATACAGTATTATATATAATTTACATACTTAAGGGAAAAATCAAATTACAATTCAATTAGATAGTTAAAAGTTGTTAAGAATGAACTTTTGCATTTGTGGAGTAATTATAATTTACTTATAAATATAACATATAAAACAATTATACACATTACCAGTTTATAAACACATACCATTTTAATGTTAATATGATCCAATTTTTCTATGATCCAGGCAGGTCTGTGACTCTCAACTAGTTCAAGCTGGTTTCAAAATGTGTTCAAATTCTGACTTTAAAAATATTTAGTGTGTGTGTGTGTGTGTGTGTGTGTGTGTGCTTGCAACCACAAACATGAGAGTGCACGAGTGTGCTTATGCTGCACACATGTGCACCTCCTAGAGACTTGTTTTGTTCCTCTTTCTATTATTACTTGGTTTTTGGAAGAGTGAACTACTTATATGGGATCTTTTTCTGGGCAAGTCAGTAACTGATTCATTATTAACTGTGAATAGTTTATAAAGAAGATACCCGTGAATTTTATTTCTCTTAATGGGCTGTCAGTGTGCCTTTAGCAGAGACTCACCTTTGAATAGGGGATTTTCAGTTTATAGAAAAAAGTAATGTATGTGGGTATCTGTGTTGCTTTCCATTCTGTGGGCATACATCTGGTCAAATAATCTTATCAAGTAACACTATCTCAAAAGTGTTTTTAAGTAGTGCTAATTAGCATTTGGTTGGAAAAATGTAATTACTTGAATGGGAATTTTGACCCAGATACTCAGCTGCTATTCTTAGCACACTTTAAACTTAAACAGAGTTTTCTCTCATCACACACCCTAGACAGATGCAATGAGTGGGGATCCCTTACAAATGGGAGAACTTTCAATTTTCAGCATTTGTGAAGACTGAGTCCCTGTGTCTGTTATACAAAGTACTCTTTCTTTTCCTTTCAATTCCATATTTCTAATGTAATTTTACACCCTTAATCTCAAGGATTCCAGTAGTCTCTATTATGTAGATAAGTCTAGAAACAGAAAGCCTTTAAAATCGTGCAAATGAATGATGTGTTAAGTAGTACAATTTTTAAAAAGTCAGTGTGAGCATTCTGAATGAATAGAGGGAAAAGTTGAAAAGTAGAGAAAAAGAATCCTGAAGGGAAATAATAGGGTTTTGTAAATACACTACCAAAATCACCTAGATTGACAGCAGAAAAGATCAAGGCCGTTTTAACATTGCAGGGGACCAAGTCCAAGTTACATTTGAAAAGTAATGTTTTGAGTAGCTCAAAATTGTAGTTAAGATTTGGTACTGTCGACAAAATAGGCACAGGACCTATGCCACCTACCTGTCTGACAAATTTCTGTGTTACAGGCAGGGAGTTTGGGACCCTACAAGACCCTTCTCAAGATTATCACCGTAAGTCCAAGGTATCCATGCTTCTGGGACTACAGGACTTATTATGTCGCACCCCATATTCAGAGCATATTCATTAAAGTGAAGAGCTTAAATGCAGATTTCTGAATGTAGGTTTTGTTGACCTTTCCTGGCCTTTGAGTGTTGAAGACAGACATACAATATTTACTTATTCATGGTTTTCAACAAAGCCTCTTAGAGATTTACCATAATATTTTATAGATTTATAAACCAGTGACCACCAGAAAGCCCACTTATACCACAGCCTTCTTACTGTACTATTTTGGAAAGGTATCTTTAGGGTAATTGTCTTCAGAGTCATTCTTTATTGTCTTCTTTTGTAAAACTTGATTTTATGCTTTACTAAATGGGCTACTCCCAACAAACATACTCTTTTACTGGGGAAATACTATGCTTGGTACTGAGACATTTTAGCATGAACTATACTGCCTGCATACAAGAAGGTAGTTTCACCAGGCAGTGGTGGCGCACGCCTTTAATCCCAGCACTTGGGAGGCAGAGGCAGGCGGATTTCTGAGTTCGAGGCCAGCCTGGTCTACAGAGTGAGCTCCAGGACAGCCAGGACTACACAGAGAAACCCTGTCTCGAAAAACTAAAAATACAAAAAACTAAAAAGAAAAACTAAAAAAAAAAAAACAAAAAAAAAAAATAAGAAGGTAGTTTCTGGGTAGCATATGAAGTTCTGGTGTAAAGAAGCAGGCATATTCTGGATGTAGCTGGTGATATGAATGTGGGGTGAGAGAAGAAAAAGCATAGGCATCACACCACAACAAAATCCATAAAGACACAAAATCTGAAACCATTATATCCAAGCAAAAGGACAGCAAGACAAAATAAAACATTGCATTTATGACTGAGAAAGCCTACAAAAAGACCACTGAGTTTCTTCTGTGTTGGCCAACTACCGCTAGGCTTGAGGCCTACCCTTAAGTGTGCTTAATATGTTGAATGACACTCCAAGGGAGAAAACATTTTCAGGTACCAGTTACAGGTAGAATCTTAACTGTGGGTGGGAGCCCACATCTGCTTCCTACTCTCAATCTTGGTACCCTGTTTGTCTTGAACCTGTTTAAACCATGTGCTACCATATTCTCTGTGAGTTCACATGTGCATTTGTCCTGTCGTTTCCTTGAAATTATCTATCATCTCTGGCCTTATTTATAATTCGATGTTTGACATTTGTATGTACCATGAAACTGTCACCATAATTTATATAATGACACTTTTTTTTCTCTTCTAAGGTGCCTCTTTGTAATCCTTTTTCCACACCAATTCCCCACTCTGATGACCATGAACCCATTTCATGGAAGCTGCCAATACTTATTGAGGGAGACTGAAATATCTTACCTTTTCTGAGTTCAATGTGTATGTAATATTTGAACTTCTTTATATATCTTAACAAAACAATATATTACCAGTTGAAAGCAAAAGCAAACATAAGAATCTGTTTTCTATTAAGCTAGGCATTAAAGAGATTTGCAAAAGTATAACATTTCTTCTTATTTGCATTTTTGTTGTTTTAAAACTATGGTTACTTTTCATAAAATATAATTCTTTTCACAAAAGACTTGCTACTATGCAATTGATTTATTCATATGAATATGTGCTAGGTATAGGATTGCTAATTTGAATTTAAATAATGCTTCAATAGCTTTTAAAATTCATTCATATTTTGATGTTTTAAATTTTTATTTATTTATATTTTGTTTTAAGAAAAGATTATGCTGTGTAGCCCAGGCTGGCCTTGAACTCCTGATCCTTTTTGATCTTCCTATAGAGTGCTTGCATTACAGATGTCCTCCACTATGCTTGACCCAGGCCATATTTTTATATACTAGGTATTAAAAAATATGACCCATAGCAATACTAGCTTACTGCAGTACTCAGAAGTACTTTCTTAGAAATCCCTCTTTTGCTCTACTGGTTCTCACATATTTTTAAGATCAAAGTATTGAGTGTCGTTGCTATGGAGGTTCTGAAGCCATTCTAATATGGGTAGAATTCTTCTCCTAAATTGTTGGTCCTTATTAAGGCTCTTTGCAGCAAACAAGAAAGTATCAGGATTTTACAGGATTCAAGAAAGAAGCTCACTATATAATCCCAACTGGCCTGGAACTCAACAATTCTACTGCCTTAGCCTTCTGAGAGCTAGAATCCCAGGCATGTACTACCATGCATAGTTTGGAACAAGACATTAAATGTAGTACCAATAGGAACTGCCCTCCCAGAAAATAAGTTCTTTCCTCCATACCTGGCAAGGCACTGTAGAACTTCATCCAGATTGAAGTTGACTGTCCAGACTATTGCTGGACTGCAATCAGTCCTTTTGATACAGGCCAGGGTTTATCTAGGCCTTCCTAACTAATAGGTTTCTGGTAGAAATAGTTCGATTATGTTGTGAGAATAGTAGCACCTAAAGAGAACAAAAAGGGAAGGGCCAGAGGGTTCACTTTATTCTTCATGGCCCATCCCTCTATCTTTTTGAACCAATAGTTTTCATCTTGAGAGTGGATGTTTTCTAGAGGTGATTACTGGGATAGAAAGTATGGAGGCAAGTAACAACTAACATATTTGTGTCATAGATACTGGGAAGCAAGATAAAACTGTTCTTTGAACCTCATACTGCACTAGAAGATTGGGTAGATTTATACAGCCAGCCAGGCTTAAAAGACACTGTGCTTCGACATCTCTTTGAGCCAGCATTTGTGTGTGTGTGTGTGTGTGTGTGTGTGTGTGTGTGTGTGTGTGTGTGTGTCTGTGTGTGTTTAGACAGGCTTCACTATGTAGCCTAGGCTGCCCTCTAACTCACAACAATCCTATTGCCTTAGTCTTTTGAGAACCGAAACTCCAGGCATGTACTACCATGTTTATTTTGTGACCAGATCTTGAATAGCACACCTATTATAGCTCACTCTCTGCAGTCCTTGCCTGGAGGAGTCTTGAGCTTATATCTACCTTGGATAGAAATCTTCTCCAGTAGATATCTAGAAACTCTTTTTTTTTTTGGGGGGGGGTTAGTTTGCCTACAAGTCTAGAAATGGTTAGTTTTAAGGACATCCAAATCAGAAAGAAATGGGACAGCCTTCCTTGGCTGAGTCATCACATCTGCAGAGGACTTACCTTGCTAAAAAGTCTTCTTTAACCCCAGGAAGCTAACAGTACTGAAGTATATACCCCTTTACACTATGTTAAACTCCCATCAATGTGAATGTTTCTAATCCAAACTTAGTGCCCATTCCAATGGGAGCAAGGGCATAATGACTCTTTTTCAACTGTTATTATTTTGTAAATATTTCACATTCAGCCAGGCACATGTTATGACCGATATATGGAAACCTATTGCCTTTTACAAAGCATGGCACAGTTGGAAATGTGTTAGGCATCCTATAGATGGCCATGGAGACATTGAGGATTTTCCAAACTACTGGGACTACTAACAGAGTCAAGAGTTATGTGGAATCAATAACCCCCAGATTACCAAATAAATATCTAGATGTAAATGAGTTTAAAGAACTTGGGCTTCCTTTTGAAAATCACTATAGCATGGTTCAAGGCAAGACATTTCCCACAGACACTCTAATCCCCTGTGTTGTTTGTAATGTTTACTTGGTTTTTCAAGCTTGAAGAGATTATTTACATTGCTAAGCCTTAGGGCTGAGTATGAAGTCCAGTGGTAGAGTGCTTACTTAACTTAGGCAAGGCTCTGTGTTCAATTACCAGTACCAAGAGGAAGGCAACAAAAATTACGCTGCTAAGCCCTCTCTTTGACACCGTGTTGTTACACTTTGTTACGAATAGCTTTGGGTAATTCTCTAAATACCCATTTTTCTTTTCACTCAAAAATTTATCAGAGCTACCACTTGCCTGTTTTTCTTCAGCCTTCAGTTCATGTTCTATATGAATACAGACAGCCACCATCACAATGAAATTAAAGCACATTTGATGACTGTTCACTCTGTTCTTTTTCTGTACTAATGCATTTAACCTTTATAGCAACAATTGAAATGGGGATTTTCTCTGCCATTTCAAAGGTAGGAAGTAAAGCAAGGCTCAAAGAGATAAGGCTGGACACTTGAAAGTAACTGAACTATGAGTTAAACATAGGCAGTCCTTGTTCTTAACCTTTATACACCTGAAAGTCTAAAGCTACTTGTTCCCTTAAACTATTAAGAAAATAAAGATATGCTATTTAGTAACACGTTTTGAAGAACTATGTACTTAATTGAGGTATTCTTGGAAAGAATTTTGTTACTCTCTAAAATTTTACACTTTGTCTATTTGATTGTCTGTGATGCCATTTATGTTTTTATGTGGTGATATTTTTATCATTTTCTCTTTCAGTTGTCATTTTTATCCACAGAACCTGTAACTGATTATCTGTGCTATTTTCTCACTTGACAACTAAAATATTGACAATAAACATCTCAGTCATTGCTTACAGTTTAGAAAAATGTGATGAAACACATTTATCACAACTCAGTTTGGAAACAGATGTACTTCGAAAGAACTAGTGTTTATGGTACCAGTTTAGGTCCCATAGAAGATACGGGGTTGGCTCACTTTGACACCAGGTTCCTCTGGCAGAGCATTTATTTGATGTCTTGAAATGTCTCTGCTTAGCCTTGAACTCCAGGGACCCCCTTTTCTAGTCCTGAGATAATCAGTGTGTGATTCCCAAAGTATATCAAGACCATGGCCTTGTGTCTACAGACAATAACATCTACTCTTCACTGAGTTGCATTGTCAGATACTTCCTTTGAGATGGTTATTGTCCCTACTATGTGCCTTTTAGGAACCAGACAAATTGGTAGAATTCATTTGATATCCATCTTCATGGATATGTGATGGTTAGTCTTTACTGTAAATCCAAGTAGACCAAGAAAGGCCTAGAGAGTCATTAAAACACCTCTCTGGGCTTGCCATTTGGGGCTGGGCATTTTCACAATTAAGAACTGATGGGGTAAGGCCAGCTCACTGTGGGTGGTGCTATCTCTGTTGGTCCTTTAAAAAAAAGGAAAGAAAGCAGGTTGAGCAAGCCATAAGGAACAAGCCAGTAAACAGCACCCCTCCATGGCCTCTGCATCATCTCCTGCCTCTAGGCTCTAGACCTGAATGAGTCATTGCCCTCAGTGTTTTTGATAGTGAACTGTGAGTAAAATAAACCCTTTCCTCCCCAAGTTGATTTTGGCCATGGTATTTCATCTTAGCAATTGTAACCTCAACTAATACAATAAACTCACCTGAAGATTTGGCTGATGTGCAAACTGTGGGTCAAGGGTAGAGTTTTTCTGTGAGGACAAGGGAGCTGTCAAAAGTGGTTTCTTGTTGTCTAGATTGACCAACATGGTGATTTGACTTACCAGGATCAGGAGTCACAAGACAGCTTGTGGTGAAAGGTGGGTAAAATGTTTTCAGTTTGAACTAGCATTGGTTTAGAAAAGCACTTTTGAGACAATATGCTTGTGACACTCTTAGTAAGATATCTGTCTTTAATAGAACCATTATGATACAGAGAAAAAAAACTGCATAGTATTTAAAGAAGAAAGGAGCAGTACAGTGTAATCACTTTTACCTCAGTGCTTTTGCATACTTTTCTCCAGTGCATAGACCTCTCTTCTTACTCCATTCCTTGTGTACCTTTTACATTGTACACTGTCCCTTATTTTCTCTGGTGACTTAGCATCTAGTATCTACCCTGGCATGTTACTCTACAAAGTCATTTGTTGAATTAATAAATTAATAAGCTTGAAATGAATCTACAAAAATAAAGAGTCTTCCAATGTTTAGATAATTTTTTCCCCAGGCACATGTAAACTATTTTAATGTGAGCAGGAAACATTTCCCCCTGTCGATCCCTATTGTGGGATTCTTAAAGTCTGGAGACTTTTGGTACCTTTAACTGAGTCCTTTGATGGGCTTCCATCTGCTTAGACCTGAGGAGCATGGCTGGACCTCTGGCACACACCTGATCTTAAATGGTATAGTGGCCTATGACTCATTTTTCCCTCAGCTAAGTGATTACCTTCAGAGAATGGAAGGAATCTCAAAGAGGATGTGGCGCTCTCTGCATAAAGTGCTCGTGAACCAATGAATGCCTCTTAAGAACTTTTGCAAACTTATTTGGCATGTGCCTAAAAGCATTTTGGGATTTTTCTTCTCTGTAACCACACTATTTTTGCTACCTATTTTGACTTGTTCACTGCTGTTATATTCTTCCCAAATAGCCATTTGTGCTATGAAGGCAGTGGCATGGTGGGTATAGTAGGCATCCAGGAAATCAAATTTTAACCTTATTGCTGTGGCTCTGATATGCTGTCTAACCTCTCGGAGCGAGTTTTTATCTGTTAACAATTATACTAAGGATGTTTTGGTTACAGGAACATTGTGAAAAGCCATGGGATAACATAAGTGAATGGCCTGTCTCATTGTCTGCCACTCATTCATTCTTCATGCATTGGTGCATGAATGAGTTTTCTGTATCAGGAACAGTCCTGGGAATTATGGATTGTGAGACAAGAGATGGCATAGAAGACCTGCTAGCTCTCTTTTGAAAGGCTAGCTGACATGATTGTTTGTTGGCTGGCACCTGAGAATTTGAATTTCAGAAGCTTCTCAACAGTTTTCTAAATGACATAGTGTCTAAATTGTCTGAGCAAACAGTGCGGCTCATGCAGAACACTTCCTTTCATTTGTGGCGTCTGGAACTTTGCTATATGCCTGGCAGGAAGTATCTGCCTGGCCAGCTTCTGCCTGCCAAATCCTTGAGCACTGAGTTTACTGAGTGTGCCTGACATTTTACATGTGTCACCACAATTTGGTGTAGAAATTAAGTATATTTTGTGCAGCTTCACTGGAAGAGAAACCTAGGAAGCTTCACCCTGTTTCATCCACATCTTGCTTTATGTGCATTTTGTTCTCTATGGATTTTGCTTTGTGTGATTTGTTGGAATACACTGTAGATGTGAGTGTGACAACTTCTTGAATTCTGTGAATCCTAGAGAATCATGAAACCTGGGGGTGCTCTTGAGTCTTCTGATGTGTGGCTATAGATTTTAATATGATATTTCCTTTTTTCTTCACAAGGTTCACACTAGTTAGAAAGCCTGCTACATAGGCATGAAATTACAATCTAGTAAGTAAAGTTTAGTGACCTTGGAAAGCACACAGTAGGAACATTTGTCCCAGATCTGGTAAAAAGAAATAGAAAAATTTTCAAAGGAGCGATGATTTCTATTTAATTTAATGACGTCATGCTCAACTGCTCATCATATGTGTTCTTCTTGAACTACTCTAGGTTCTATATTATAGTCTCAATAGTGACCCACAAAGTCTCTCTACTTAAGGAAGGCTTGGCTGTTGATAAGTTGTCCTGTGTAGACATCATGATACTAGTTGACAACCATGAGTAAGTGAGGAAGTTATTTCGCATTGGGGACATAATTTAGGTAAAGTGGTTGTGTGGGAGGTGGTGTTAAAGTGTGGTCATAATCAACCAAAACAGGAAAATCACTAAGATGAAGCAGCATGAGCAAAGTTCCAGTGCCGAGAAAAACTGTGATACATTCTGTGCCATGTGTAATTCAGTGTAATGGAAGAGTAGCAGGTGAAGGAGAGGGAACAAGGAACTGTTTTGATAGATAGTGAAGTCAAGCTTAGAGAAAAAGATGAATGGACAATGTGAGCTGGATTGAAAAATAAAAAGTAGGATAAATAGGATGCTTGCTAACAGCTTTGAATATCCACCTGAGGTAGAGAACTTGAATATGTAGTGAAACTGGTCCATGTGGGGTTGTTGGCATGTGTTCTGTATAACCTGAGAAGGGGAATCTCTGTCTTTGGTCCTTTGAAATGTATACAGTATCCACTGGACCAGTCCTCTCACAAGCTGCATCTTAATCATTTGTAATTTCTGCACTCTAGCTTTCTATTAACATTTTGGTTTTTTATTCATAGTCCTTTACCTTCAATTGGAATAGCCTTGTATTGATGCAGATTTGTCCTTGCCTGGCAAATCTTCTTCTGGAAGCCAGACAGACCTATCTTTGGAAATCTTCTCTGGTTATTTATCAACAGTATTTTCTGAAGTATAATTCATGAAAAATGCTAGTTCTTCAACATGTTGAGAATGAAGGGTTACATGACCAAACATTGGGAACTAATGGTTTGTAATCTCTGTCAGTCACTAAGAAATTTAAGACCATTTTAAATGAAAACACATTTGTATAACCTGGAATTATGAATATGTATTTGTCCACAGTAACATTTCTTTTCCACCAAGAAGTACATGGCCTTTTCGCTTATGAACCATAGCTGTTTACTTAGAAATGTATTTATATTTCAATTGTATTTTTACTCTGCTAATTGGAGATCTTACTGTGTTAGTCACATCTAATGTCATGAATTCCTACATTTGATTAAAATTAACACATTGAAATATTTTGCTTAAACTAACTGTCATTCTTATATTAAATAGCAACATTGGAGAATTAACTAACAGCATTTAATATTCCCTTGGAAAAATTCCCATAATTAAGATTAGAATCTGAAAAGTAAAACCTACATTTCTTAGAGTTCTCTTGCTCTTATTTTAATTAAAAGGAGACAACATAAATTTCAAGCTAATCACATTATTTACTCAGAAGTTGGTGATAAAACTTCTTCACAAATGTATACAGCCTATTCTTAAAATTAATATGCATGGAATACAATACATACTTTGTGAAAATGAAAAGGTAAAAATACCAAGAAAGTGTTTATTGAAGCCATACTAAGAGATAAATAGCAAATTAACAGCATACTCATAATAAAACCTAACACCTTGAGTCTGAAAAAATTATGGAACCAATCACTCATACTTTTCAGGAAGACAAGCAATTTTTTGAGCTTTTATGAGTTGAATATAACAATATAATATGGAGAGTTGCTAACATGGTGCTTAGAGGAAGATGAGTTTCATTACATGTTTATGTTTTTTCAGAAAAGAAAGGTAATACATAATGACTTGTGCTTGCACCTCCTGTCTTTAAGTAGGGGCTATGCCAGAAGGCAGAACCAGTGGGTGGACGAATAATAAGCCTACAAGCTCAAATGAACCTCTGGAAAAAAGCTGATAAATTATATAGATGATTTTAAAAAATAAAAATTGCAACTGTGTGCTTAACTGTAAAAGGAGGTAGAAACAGAATCATTAAATTAAGGATCAGATAGAAAGCCTGGCAACAAATGTAAAAGATTCAGAAATATGATGAGAAAGAATACTTTCTACTGTATGCTAATAAATCAAATAAATCAGAATGAGCATGAATGACTCCCTGCAAAATTACAAACCATAAAATCTCATGCAAGATTAAGTAGGAAACATGAATAAATCAATACCAGAGGAAAAAATACAAGAAGCCATTGAATTATTACCAAGCAACCAACAAAGCCCATGGATATTTAGCCACAGTAGATTAAAAGTCCAAGGGCCAGAGCAGTGCTAATAATGATTTTATACTGTGTACTACTGTTGATTAGTTGACTGTCTGTGCTGCCACCATTTTCTCTTCTCCTTCTGCTTCCTACTTTGCTTCATCCTCTAGCCGTTCCCCCTTTTCTCTCTCTCTTTTCTTCACTCTTTCCTCTTCTTACACACACACACACACACACACACACACACACACACACACACCTCTGCATATGTAAGTTCTTATCCACTTACTAATTATATATGGCACTATTACGCTATTAGTAAAATCACATTACAGCTGATATATAGGCTCATGAAAGTTCAATGACTTGCCTGAATAACATAGCAAATAAATGAAGGAAGTAACATCTGAGTCCAGAGATCTGAATATAAATGTCAGTTTTTTTCCTATGCCATATTTTTCTATGAGAATAAAAATGCTTACAAATGAGATTTTTAGGTATTTAATTGGTACTAGTTTATCTAATTTCTAATCTATACTTTGAGAAAATATTATGTGTATATTATGATCAGAAAAAGAATAAAGAAAGAAACATTGAAGCTAACCATACTTCTGGATATTCATTATTTATTGACAATTATAAATAAAAAATAATACCACTCAAAATTTCATCTGTGCTAGGAATGGTGGTAAATGTCATTTAATATTAACACTTGAGAATTGGAAAAGAAAGGATCATGAGTTTAGAGCCAGTCTGGTCTATATACTGAGCTCCATGCTAGCCTGGGGTATGCTGAGACAAAAATGGAATTAAAAAGTCTCCAGGTGGTCATTTAACTCAGTAGTACAAGATGATAAAATGAAACATAAGCATTGTAATCACAATACAAAACCACAGTCAGAATACTATTTGTGGACATTTGGAAATGGCAGTGAGGGCCTGAATCCAATACCTAAGATCCACATAAAAACTAGTTGTGGCCGTATATACCTGTAATTCTGGTGCTGAAGAGATGAAGACAAAAGACTCTCTGGGATTTACTGGACAGCTAGTCTAACTGTATCAGTGAACTCGAGACTCACTATCAAAAAAAAAACAAGTCAGAAGGCTGAGCAGTGGTGGTGTAAACATTTAATCCCAGCACTTGGGAGACAGAGGCTAGTGGATCTCTCTGAGTTTGAGGCCAGTCTGGTCCATAGAGCAAGTTTCCAAGACAACCAGGGCTACACAGAGAAACCCTATTTTGAATAACCTCATTTTGAAAGAGTGTAGAGCATAATTAAGGAAGATATCTAACATTAAACCCAAGCCTCTGTACACATATGTGCACATGCCTCCTACATGTACATGTAGAAAGGAGAGAGTCCTCATAAAAACTAGGGAGCATTAAATGATGAAGACAGGACGAAGATGCTATCATTACAGAAGTAATCTTAGTAACATGAGCCATAGCTGTTAGTAAGAAAAAAAGAAATTAGATGAATACCATTTGCAAACCAATCTCTCATTGACCTAGCACCTATTGAATATCAGGGACTGTGAAAGGTAATGTGTATACCTAAGGCCCACAAATTCATCATAAGATAGTATAAACAAGCTTAGCAACATCATGAAGTCCAATAGAAATTAACACACATTTTTAATTGCAAACAACTGGTGATTATAATGAGGAAGAAAATTCACTCTCATTGGAGTCAAAATAAGTTAAATACTTAAATATTAATTCAATTGGGGACATGAGATTTATTTAAATAAAAATCTACCATCCTTATGGGAGGAGTAAAAAACATTAAATAAATGGAGAACCTTGCTTCAGTTGCAAAAAAATGGGAAAAACTGTAATGTTTGTTGAGTTAATGTATAGTATCAGGTTGTATGTTCATCTTGTTACTAGCATTTTGCCTACATTGTAAAAAATACTCCACAAATATTTGGTTGAGAGGGATCCTTATTACAGGATGTAGAAAATGTCCTAGGAACAAATTTGTAGCTTTCTGAAGTCTTAGATAATTTGTGAGATATAAATTCA
Organism: Arvicanthis niloticus; assembly: GCF_011762505.2. Classification (NCBI taxonomy): domain Eukaryota; kingdom Metazoa; phylum Chordata; class Mammalia; order Rodentia; family Muridae; genus Arvicanthis; species Arvicanthis niloticus. The sequence continues at coordinate 116,612,829 of NC_047679.1, read as the reverse complement.
AATACTGATGCTCACTTTTAAGTAAACAAGGCAGGGGTGATCATAGTTTGAAGAGGAAGATGAACACTAGTCTAGAACTGTACCATATATGACACCTTTTAAGGGAAAGAATGTTTTACCTGGATGTCTCAGTGTGTAAAAGACTTGGAGAGTGCCACCCTGACGATGGCATTCCTTAATCACTATTTTCTTTTTTCCTTTTTTTTCTTGGATATTTTACTTATTTACATTTCAGATGTCATCTCCTTTACCCATTTCCCCTCCCTAGAACCCCCTATTTTTGCTTTTATGCCATTTTAATTATATGCAAGTATTAAGATCAGTTTCAGGTTGAGGAACTAGCAATACAATAGATGCAAATAGTCAAGAACAAGCAAGACAATAAACATACTTGTTCACAGAATCACTATCTTCTTAATGAGATATGAGAAACTTGAGTGAGTGTGGTAGGCCATGGTCTTCTTACCTTCTTCCTCTGCTTTGGCTATGGCCTCTCTCATGCTTCACAATAAAGAATTCCTTTCTATTTGGGGACCATCTCTAGGATGAAATCATTCTTAGATGCACATATCAAAGGTGTCTTTCCTTGCTGTGCACTTATGCAATACTTTACCCATAACATCATGAATCTTGAGCTAGACTGATTATCTGAACAGAGGCACCTTAAAGAAGTGGCCTTTCTATTCAGTTCTAATACACCTGGTTGTATAATTAATGATAAGCATACTGCATGGTATTACATACATTACATGTTTTGTTATGTCACTATGTATATCATATAATGTACATAGGTATATAAGAGGGAGTGAAAAACATGGATTTAGTTAATTACATCTGTATACATAGCATAGCTTACAATACAAATTTATACATGTTCTATATCATCTTTATTAATATAGATATATAGATACATATTTTCTCATTATTTTTCTGAAAAATCAGGTTTGGGAAGAATTGCTCCATAACATTAGACACAGTACTTTCCCAAAGGAGCTCTCATTTACTTATTTTCTAGTACCAGGGACTGAACACAGTGCTTTCTACTTCTGAGCTGAGTCCTCTAGCACTGAGATAAATTCTCAACCAAATTAAGTGCAATGTTCTGACTGATCATAATGTTGCCTTGCCCAAACAGAAAATGCAGGTCTCAGGATGTATTGTAGAGTGTCTGGTAAACACTTGAAATGAAATGTTCCCTAGCCATCGTTATCATTGTTAGAAGTAGCAGTTACAAAACATTTACTAATTTCTGTGTGTTTGTTAGCAGTACTGGGAGCCTCTCTATTTCATGGTGACTGACTAGTAGAGTATCTCACAAAGGTCCTACTATGTAGCCCACACTTGTCTTGAACTTGTCACCCTCCTGCCCCAGTATTCCAAGTGCTAGGATTATAGTGTGTACCATTAAATTCAGCAGACAAGACAAGCAGCCTTCTTATTGGCATTTCATTAATTTAACTTAATACTGGTTAAATTATTAAAGGTCATACAGCTAACAAAGAACAGAGCTGAAATTTTACTGCATGACTTTACCATGCCAAAGCCCAAGCTTCTAAATACTTAGCCCCATCTGATAGAAAGAACATTTCTACCTTTTAAACTAGGCGCAGACCAGGTGAGGAAGGACATTGGTGTAGACACCACATACCCCAGACAGGCTAGCACCAGATCTTAGAAGAGCAACTTACATCAAGACCTTGGAGAAAATTTATAGTAAGTGGTTTACAGAACCAGATGAGCCTTGTGGTTGACAATAGAGAATTTGGTAGAAATTTAGGACATATTTAGGGCAAAGACTATAATGCACAAGCACTCTGGTGTCAGAAAAAAATATAAACAGGACAATAGCTTTGGACAACTTGGAGAACATGCTTACTCTTGGATACAGAAACAAATAAGAAGCCAATTACTGGATTTGGGAGTCGCACTCTGAGGACAGTGTATAACACTGACTTATGAAAACTGGATACCAGATCCAGTGTAACCCACATATTTCTAGTCTTCATGCTGTATTTTTAAGCTCCTGGGTGATTGATAAGTCCATGAGTGAGACATGGATGGAACTGAGGCTGTAAATCCAGTTTAAGGAACACAGAATCAGAAGTACATTTAGAATACAGAGCCCTGAAGCATCTCAAAAGTGTAATGATACCTCAAGGTAATAATCCCTGTACCAAAGTACAATGTGATTGCAGAACTGACATAAATTCCCCTATTTAATTTCTACCAAATCTCATGTTGAAACATGTTAAATCCATGTACCCTAAGAGTACATATGCAATACTTTTAAAGTAGTTTTGACTCCTGGTGTTCCAGGGCTTGGTGGGGTCATGGTTATGTATGTATTCCAAGCTCCCATTGCATGGGCAGAAGTAGCTACAGGTATCTCCTTTATGTCTGAAATTTCAAAGTCCCATTGAGTATGGCTTCCCAATGATATACTTAAAAATGAGTTCAAGTATTGTGCTGGACAGTCTTATGTTGACTTGACAAAAGCTAAAACCATCTGACAGGAGGGAACCCCAATTAAGAAGCTCCATATGATTGGGCTGTAGACATTTTTCTAAATTAGTGATTGATGGAGGGACCAGCCCATTGTGCATGGTGCCACTCCTGGGCTTATGGCGTTCTATAAGCCAGTAGGCTGAGCAAGCCATGAGGAGCAAGTTGTCAGTGAGCAGGACCCTTCCATGATCTCTGTAGCAGCTCCTGCCCCCAGGTACTTTCCTGGCTTAAGATCCTGTCCTGACTTCTTTAAATGATAGGTAGTGATGTGGAAGTGAAAGCCAAATAAACTCTTTCCTTCCAACTTGCTTTTTGGTCATGGCGTTTCCTTACAGAGATAGTAACTCTTAAGTAAGACAGATATATTTCGCATCTTTTCCCCTCAGTATTCATGATTTCCAGGACTGTTGATGCTAACTTTCCCATGACTAGCAAGCAGCCTTGGCTCTTTGTTCTCAGTATACCATTTGAGACTGGCATTCTGTGCTAAGTGCCAAAAATAAATGAAAAGTTGGAAGACAACACGTTCGTTACATTACCCTCTTCCATTTGTGCAACACAGGCATTTGGGTTTTCAATTCTTTTCTTATCCCAGACCCTGGAGAGATAAGCACTACAATCATTGGCACAGGCATCTAACCTACTTCTTTAAATAATAGTTTAAAATATTTTATTTTAAGTGTGTGGGTGTTTTGCCTGCATGTATATATCTGTGGACCATATGCATACTTGGTGCCCACTGAGGCCAGAAGAGGGTGTTAGATCCCCTGAAACTGTTTACAAAGAACTGTGAGCCACCATGTGAGTACTGGCCATTGAACCTGGGTCCTCTGGAAGAACAGCCAGTATTCTTAACCACTGAGCAATCTTTCTAGCCCTCAAACCTAGTTTGGATTTTTACAACAGGAAGGTTGCACTCCAGATCTTCCCAAGGTGGCAGACAGTGACTCAGGAGGCTCAGATGACTCTGAAATTGCCTACTTCAAGGAATAGGTATTTTCCTATGTTTTTGAGAATTACTACTTGCAGATGGGAGGAGTGCATAGATAGGTCAGATGACAATGTCATTTACAAATTATGCAAAAGGCAACTAAAGTCTGTGTCATTTCAAGACCTCACATTCAAAGAGTGCCAGAGCCATTAGTGACACATGGCTTTTCTGACTCCAAGTCCAGTGCTATTTTTTCTGGCACTGTACCCCATCTGCTATTGAGATTAATACCAAAGAAACAGCCAGGTTGAAAGACAGGCCCACAGACATGCTGATATACAGTGAAGATTGTGTGTGTTATGGTGGGCATGTGTTTGCCTGGAGTTGATTATCCTAAGCTGGAATAATGGTGGCCCAAAAGTCTGGGCTATGGCTTAGCCAGCAGACCTTGGATACGATGCGCTTAAGAGATGGTAACTGAAAGGAGAATGATTTGGGAATAGCTTTTAGGGCTCACGGCCTGGTAGTAGAGCTTTCCAAGTAAGTAGTAGGGTAAGTTGGGCTTTCTTGCTGACTGTCCTTGAGCTTCACTTATCTAGTAGAGAAAAGCTCCCTCAAGTGGTCAATATCCTCCATGAAGGGCCATGACTGTGACTTGAACTAAGTATCCAGATAACTGTTGAATATCTACTGGGATAGCTTTGTATGGCACAGAAAATTATTTTCAAGGCCACACCTTGTGTTTACAGTATTAGAACTCATAGATAAATGAGCCTGGGCCCAAAGAATTTTTGGTTTAATTGTACAATTATTTGATTTCATCCAAATAATTCTAATCCAGTATGAGCAAATCTTTGATGTGTGCATTAATTGAGTATTAAGTGGGGTACACATGGGAAGAAGGTACAAATTCTTTTGGATTACTCCTCTGAAGGGCAAAAGTTCTTGGAAAGTTTCCCAGAAGAAAGACTTTTAGCTGAAGACTTATCTAAGATGTAGAGAAACAGGACGGCATTCCAAGACAGAGGTCCTTAAATTTTTACTAAAGAGTCACAGATGGTAACTATTGTATATTTTATGTGTTAATCTCTTTTCCAATGGCTTAAATCTATCTCACAATGCACTAGGCACTATAGGCTATATATAAATAAACTTCTTTTGTTTCAGCCATGACTCATTGCTGAAGTGTACCCTGTTGTTTAAGACATAGATATGCTTGCCTTCCCTATTCAAATGTGAGGACACAGACGCTCATAGGAGTGAAGTAACTTTCTTGAAGCCAATGAGTTGTCAAATCACTTCACGTGGACAGATGAGGAAGCCCAAGTGCACAGGAGTTAAACATTTGTAGCAGGTAGGTGCAGTATGAATGACATCTTACATGTAGGTAATTTGGAGAAAGTATGTGTGGATTAAGCCGTGAAAATCAGGACTTATCTTAGCAACCTGCACTTATCATCTCCCATTTATTCCTAACACACTACCCATTTCCAAGAGATCCTACAGCAGCCTGTCAGTGATGCATCTTCATTCATATTGCTCCCCCAAGGTCTGACCTAGCACAAATCAGGTACCCAGTCCACATTTGCTTAATCAATTTACCTAGCATTCAGTTAAGGGCCAGGGAACCACATCATAAATGCAGGAACTCCTCCAGAATGTATTGGCATTTTCTCAAAGGCAAAAAAAATTATTTTCATTCTTCACTAATTATTTTTTAAATGAATGGCAAGTGAAATGCTACAAAATCTATAATTTTTCAAGTGGAAAGAAATCACCGGATATTCTTATTGCCAAAAAATTGCTGCTTTGGGGTCAACAGCTTTTTCTTTCTTCTGAATCAAATTGAAGACATTTAGGAAATAATCAGTCCTAAATATGAAAAGCCCAGTAGGGAAACTTCTAAATATTCCTGAAGTCAGATGTTTAGAAATTTCTACTTGTATTATGTCTTTCCTTGATTCCAGTATGGATTTTAATTGATTGACTCTTGTTCAACATCATGATTATTTTGTCCTTATAATGGAAAAAATATCTTTTTTCCTGCCTTGTAGACAGCAGCATAAAGCATGCCCCATGTGCTTTGGGGAAATGGATCCCTGTTTTGTTTGATAAAATGTTTGCTATCTATGAAGCTCAGATGATGTTTAGCAATAACACCTCTTCCCAGAGGAAACATGTCAACAGGTTCCCATTTGGAAGCTTAGGCTTGTTATGCTCATCTGCAGCTTATATTTAGTCTACCCTTCACTCTGTCTGTGCTTATTTCTCTATCCCATGTGTCTTTTCTAACTTGATTATGGTACTAATAGCCACTATGGTGTACCAAATGTGGACAGGGCATCTGTGGTAGTTTCAATGGACCCCTTACCCTAGACTCATATATTTGAATGCTTGGTTTTCCAGTTGTTGGAACTGTTTGGAAAGGATTAGGTGGTGTGGCTTTGGTAGAGGACATGTGTCACTGGGGGGTGCGCTTTGAGGTTTCAAAAGTCTAGTTATTCCCAGTTAGCTCTCTGCTGTTTGCTTGTGGATTAGATGTAAGCTCTCAGCTACTTCTCTAGCACAGTGCCTGCCTGCTTGTTGCTATGCTTCCCGTCATGATGGCAATGGTGGAACCTTCTGGAACCATGAGCCCCCAAATAAAATGCTTTCTTTTATAAGTTGCCTAAGTCATGATGTTTTGGCTTGAAAATAGAAAAGTAGCTAAGATAAATAGATTCCCAAATGAGCCTTAGGAAAACCAATGAAGAACTTTCCATTGTTTTCTTGTTACTAATGAGAAAAGCAGAACCTCAAGACAGGTACTCTGGCCAGGGTGACTTACAATGGGAACTTCAGAGCTTTGATTGGACCCAGAATGCTTAATACTAGATTCTTTGTCATTTTCTTTAAGATGATACTTTATACATATGGGTGCTTTGCCTCGTGTGTATTTTCACCATGTGCATACAATGCCAGTGGAGCCCAGAAAAGGAGAGTGGGTTCCCTGGAGCTGGAGTTACAAATAGTTGAGAGCTGCCAGGCAAGTGCTGGGAATGGAACCCAGGTCCACTAGAATAAGAGCTAGTATCCTTACTTTTCCCTTTTATTAAACATAGATTTTTTTCTCACATAATATAATTGTACACATTTTCTCCTCTTTCTGTTTTTCCCATTTCCTCCACACCTCCCATCCCATCAACATACACTCATGTCTGTCTCTCATTATAGAACAAACAGACTTCTAAGGGATAAAAATAAAACATAATAAGATACAACAAAAATTACACATCAGAATTGAACAAAACAAACAAACAAGAAGAGCCTAAGAGAAGGCAGAAGTAACAGAGACCCACTCATTTCCACACAGAAGCCACAATATGTGTGCAAAGGATTTAATGCAGATCCATGAAGGTCCTAGGTTTATGTTCAACCACTTAGACATCTCTCTAGTTCTCTCTTTGCCATTTTCATGTGGGTGGTCAGCCTAGATGTGAAACAAAGTTCTTGTGGTCACTTGTAGGATCTGGTATTGTGTGGACATCCAGAGTGTATTAGAGGATTGAAGGTCACAGAGTTGACACCCATAAGGGCATTAGAGGGACTGTGAGGTTTATTCTGGAGAAATAAAGGCGTTGGTTGCCACATCTTTTGGGCTTTTACCAGGTAAAGATCTCTGTGTATGATGTATTGTCTTAATTGCCTACTATTCATTGCATTGATGGTGAAGAGAATCATACCTTGGGATTATGAAGATGACCCCAAACATGACAGTTCCTAATTGACAGAGATATTGACAGAAAATTCTTAGACAGGTATCTTGGATACTATGAAAATATATATGGGTTCCACATGTGAACAAAAGGAGTTAGCAAGTCTGTGGAAGAAGATTTTATAGTATTGACAGGATGACATACTCTGGTTCTCTGGGAGTATGTAATTGATTAGTTTGAGTAATTCTTCAGGTTGGTATAGAATAGAAGTATATCACTCATGTATAAGTAAGAAGTATTTTTGGTCCTCTCAATAAGGAGGATAGAGGTTCTATGTGCTGGAGCAGAGCCGGTAAGGAACCTATAATCAAGCCAATTTGAGACCCTTCTGATTTTTTCTACCTGTGAAAACAACACATAATTGTATGACATGATTTTAAGCAATAAACTACATTTATTTCACATAAGCTATATGCTAAGAACTTGTGTGAGTGGTAGAGATACAGTGAATGAGAGATAGAGTCTGTTAGAGGTTGGCATTCATGGACTGCACACCATGAAGTATCCAACATCAGATTGTGATCCATCCCTTAGGTTAGCCTTTTAGCTTAGGAGGGTCACTTGCAGGATGATATACTTAAGTTGTAACCTCAACATGGCAGGGGACCCTGTGAATTCAAGAACAGTTCTGGCAAGGAGGAGGGTAGGTTCAAAGAGTCTGTGCTCAGAAACTGCTTGTGGTGCTTTAGCATCAGACAGGAGGCAATATGGAGGCTCTTTGGGGACGTGACAAGAGATACAGATTGAAAGCTGTAGCTGAGGTTTGATTGAGTAAGGACATCAAAATTTGAAGGAACCCAAATACAATCTTTTCAAGGGGTTTGGAACAGGGAAGTAATATGAGCTTTACCTTTTAAAAAGACTGGATGTTTGTCTTGTCTGAGGACAAACTTTAGGGAGGACAAAGAGTTGTTATCCAACTCCCTAACATTTGGATGAAGGTCTTGAGAAGTGATTGGTTTAGGGAAGCAGTTCTCAACCAAGAGGAACCACACCTTCAGGGACACCTGGCAATGTTTGGAAAGATTTGATTTCTAAAACATGGTTAGGGGGCAGTATCTGACTGGCCTTTCCTATGTTAGAACACTACAGTGCAGTGTACAGAATAGATTTACATACCAAAGTGTTACCTGTGCCAAAGTGTTTAATCAAGGTAAACACTGCCCCAGGGCTAAATTCCTGAAGCTATTTTGAAGCACCAGAGCCATGAAGGAGATTTCAAGGTTTGCTAAAGGGTTGGAAATGGGTGTGAGAGGGACAGAAGAAGCAATATTAATGCTGCATTCCCCTTTCCTAAGAACAAGAAGCCTAGGGGAAGGTTTGCATGGCAGTAAGCAGTAGCCTTGAATAGAATAATTTTGAGATGCCAGTCATGTAGCTATTTGTATTAGTGTTAGCATTAGTATTAGTATTAGTATTAGTATTATAGTATTAGTATTAGTATTAGTATTAGTATTAGTATTAGTATTAGTATTAGTATTAGTATTAGTATACAATTAGAAGAGACTGAGAAGTAGCCAGAGAGGGAGAATGGGAATCATCATTGGTATGGTTCTATTCACAAAGGGTTTTAAGTATTAGATTCTTAGAGCCTGCAGGAACACTGAAAGAAATGAGAACTGAAAGTTGATTTTCGGAAGCCACAATGGGGAAGTGAATGGTGAATGTTATCCATAGTTCCAGTGAAGTGGTAGATATGAAAATCTGCTTGGATGAGATTCTGCTTTCCTGTAAGGGTTTGGCGCTTGTGGTTTTTTTTTTTTTTGGGGGGGGGGAGGTGAGGCTTGTGGGGTCAAGGCAGGGTTTCTCAGTGTGTAGCCTTGGCTATCTTGGAACTCACTCTGTAGACCAGGCTCGTCTTGAACTCACATAGATTCACCAGCCTCTGCCTCCCAAGTGCTGTGATTAAAGGTGTGTGCCAGCACTGCCCGGCCTTCCTGTGAGTTTTTAACCAACAACCTCATTTCTATGTGGGTCTAAAGAATCATTGCGAGACCTGAACTTAGAGATGATATTTGCTTACAAAATAACCCAGCACCATGATTGCTATCTCCTATTTTACATAACAGAATCGAGGTTTTGTTATTAACTGTATCTTCTGTTTCTTTGACACTTTGATGTAATAGGGATGTGATGGTCCTGAAAGGATGTCCCATTCCAGTGTTGGCCATTTTCTAGACACAAAATTTATAGGCTATCTCCTTTATCTAGAGGTCATAAAGTCTCTCGAAGTATCTCCTGCCTTAATCAAACCAGGATTAATTTAAGATTACAACCCTTGAAACTGAGCAGCTAAACTGATTAAAATCAGTTAATCCTAAACCTGCTTATCTTATCTCACCTGGTTTTTCTGGTGGAGACCACAGTCAAGTCTTATGGCTACATTTTCCTCCTGTTATTTGACTCCTGACTAGTCCTGGTTCTTCCTTGTCTAGAACTATATTGTATGGAAAACATCCTGATTTTAGCGGACTGATTAGTATATAAACCCTGTCTACCTTGATTCTCATTTCCATGCCTGCTTTCTTTCTGGGGCTTAACATGCTGACTGCCTTCTTCATGACCATACAAGCTGAGCCACTTCCTAAATCCAAATTTTCCAATATAAACTCATGCATTTCTACTCTCTCCTCTTTCTCCACTTCTTTTTCTCTTCTCTCTTCCTCTTTCTTATTCCTCTTCCTTTACATCTTTGTCCCCCACCTTCTCTTCTCTCTCTCAACCTTACCTACTTATTTTTCACTGCGTGTGGAGACGTAGATACATTTTGATTATTTCACAGGAGATGAGAACTGGTAAGACATTCTGTGACAGGCTTTGTCTATTGATGACTAGAAGAAAATGTAATCAATTACTCTGATGTCAGAATCATTGCATTGGAAACCCTAAGGGGAAATAAAAGCAACAATAAATGATGATGTGCTTCTCCCTCACCATTCTCAACTATAAAGTAGTCCTTTCACAGGCACAGAATCATCCTTCCTTGTCAGGAGAGTGCCACTGAAATTATTAGTGAGTAAGGTTATAATTGTCCATTTATGGTTTTAAAATGAGTAATACACTTGTCATTTTCCCTTTCCTCCTCTGCCTTCATTAGTCATCTGCATTTCAGTTATGAATCTGGTTGTCAGTTCAAGAATAACTTCAGGCTGAGGCTAAGGAGGAAGGAGTTTAAGTCTTTTGAATGGCCTATAAACCATGGGGACATGCAGCTGCCTGTGGCATATCCTAAGTTGAGTAAGATCGAAGCCTAAAGAAGGTTCTTTGGAGGCCTATAGCAGTGGAGGTTGAAAATTTGTTTTGTTTGGCTAGTGTCTGATGTTTCTGGTTGGTGGCCGAAAAGGGATATAACTTGGGAGACTCAAGAGGATTATAGATTTTCAGGGACTATAGAGTTATTGAACTTGGGAATCTCAACTTCTGCTCAAGTCAGGGCCAGCTACCCACCCTCAAAAGGCCAATTAAAAGAGCCAAGGAAAAATGGAAAGAAGGAAAATGGGATTTATTCAATGTGGCAACATTGGGAAGAGAGACAAAGTGATCAAGTAGACCCCTCATGACAGTCAGTCTTTAGATTCTGAAGTGAAATCAAAGATAAAATAGAAGGTCAAGGATAAATCCTTCTCAGTAGTCCTGGTGTAGATGTGGTATTAGCCACCACTGGCCCATTATTATTTGGGTTTCAGCGTTATCCTGTAAGATGGTCTGTCAAGCAAACAAATTTCTCTTCTGGATGGTGTCTTTTTCTTCTTTCAGCATGACATTCTTGAAAAAAATCTTTTCTTTTTCTGAGTTTATTGTTTCAATAGTCTAATAGTCATGTAGAGAGACACAAATATCTCTTTAGAATAATATAATGTAAGGACTGGAGAAATGTCTCAATCATTAAAAGCCTTGTTGCTCTGCCAGAGACCCCAGGTTCTATTCTAAGCATCCACAAGGTAGCTCACCAGTCATCCACAGATCTAGTTCTAGGGGTCTGAAATCCTCTTCTGACTTCCTTGTGCATCAGATACACATGCATGGTACACACACACACACACACACACACACACACACGAACAAAGAACATCTGTACACATAAAAATACTTAAAATTTAAAACAGTGTGTTAATATAAACTCTGGAACCAGTCTGGATTCTAATCCCAAATCTTTTTATTGATTCTGGAACCTTGGGCAAATTATTTAACATTTTGAACTTCTGGTTCCTCATCTGTAAAAATAGGAACAATTATATCTACTCATGAGACCTAATGTGCAGATAAAATGGTTTGAATGCAAGAGATTGTGATGTGGAAGACAACAGGAGATCAAATTGCCTAAATTTAAACCTGGTTTGATGGTTTGCTAGTCAAAATGCCTTTGGCAAGTGCTTTTAATATTTTGTGCCTCACCTACTAGGTAGGAATTAAGATTAAGCAATTGAAATGGCACATGTCAGCCAGGACTACACAGAGAAACCCTGTCTCAAACAAACAAACAAACAAACAAACAAACAAACAAAAGAAATGGCACTTGTCATATGGAAAAGTTGTTTATTGACTTATTTTATTAGAAATGTTATTTAGATTTCTGCAATTGTTGCTACTGATAATTTATAGCAGTAAGCAAGGTCATATGGAGATCAAGTTATAAGACCTCTGCTTCAGAATTCAGAAGAACAAAGTAACTGTTAGAGATGGGAGTTTCTGGCAGGCATTACAGAGCATGCATTTCCTTAGGATGCTGTGCAGTGCGCTGGAAAGCTGTCATCTCTGGGTCCCCTGAAACTATGTTTGAATCCCTGTTCAGAACCCTGTAAGTGGAAGGATGTCAGCAACTCATATCACATTTCTCTTCCTTGTATTCTCCAATGGCAAAATGGAGTTGAAGGCATGTATATCTTTAGGAGGTATGTTTAGTTTCAGAGACCTCATGCCATGGTTTTCTAAGTCCATTGTTTCTGTGATATAATAAGGCTGTACATCATGGCAGAAAGGTATGACAGAGAATATTCTTCATCTCTAGGTGGCTATAAAACAAAGAGTTGTAGAGGAAAGGGCCAGAAATAAGGTATAATCTCTAAGAAATGCACCAATTAATAATTCCTTCGAATAGGCCCCCTGTCATCTTATCACTTCTTAATATAATTATTAAAATATAACTCTACAATGAATTGGTCAGTTCATCAAGTCAAAGTTCTCATGGTTCATTCATCTTTTAGTCGTTTCATTAATGATCTAGAGACAATGGGTCTTCAATGCTCAAGCCCTTTGCTTCCTAGTTACACCAAAACATAAAAAGGAGCAGTGTTATGATTTGTAATCAGTGAGTGGAATGTTATTTACTATTCTCTACTTATTCACCTAGTTGTCATGAATATGTGTTAAGTTTTATGATCTTTGAGGAAGCATAAACTACCAGTGAGTATGAAATATAGGAAAGAACTTGGGTGATCTAAAGGGAGGGCTTAGACACTGGCAGAGGCAGGAAAGGAGAGAAAGTTTTAGGGATTTCTGGTGCATGCCATTTGGTATCCTTGGACGGGTTCCTGTAGATATTAGGTTGAATGTACGGAATGGAGAACATTACTTAATATCCCAAGTATTACCTATTCTAAGATAGGGATATGATCTCTATGTTGATAGTGATAATGGTTGTTGGCTATTGAGCAGGACAGGTAAACGGGGTTGCAGAAGTATTATATAAGTTTTCCTCAATGTCCAAACCTGTTAAAACTGAGAGGGGCTTAAGGATCTTTTGTGGACTTGTCCCACTTCTAGGTAGACACATTTCTATAAAATGTATAATATACTGCTTATCTCTGGCCAGTCAGGATCCTGTTACTGTGACTTCCTGCAGGAAGCCTTTTTTATATTGTCATGCTGCAGTTTGTTCTCCATTTTCCTATTTTGGTTCTTGCAGAACTGAGTAATCTCCAGAGGCTGTTATTTAGCCTACCTACTGGTAGATTGTTCATGTTTAAACTCCATTCTTTCAGTATCTTGAGGAATCCCTGGTAGAAGATAACTTTCTTATTAATTATAGCATTTTATCATCTACTCTGGCCCAAACTTAGTGCCTTATACAAAGGAGTTGATCCAAACAGCATAGACCATAGCATTGAGGAAGCATAGGGAAGAGAACTGATTGTTGGTCCTAAGCAGTAAGGAAATATGCATAGGATACAACGTGTGCATGTGCGTACCTGCGTGTGTGTGTGCATGTGTGTGTGTGTGTGTGTGTGTGTGTGTGTGTGTATACGTGTACTGGATTTAGCTCATAAGATTATATGCCTTTCTGGATACCAATAAGCTCTTTTGGAAAAGAAAGAAGCAACTGCACTCTAATTCATCTATAATTTCTGTAGATTAAGAAGTATTTTTCACATTTTGCAAAGTAGCAGCGTCCCATATTCAAGTAAAATTTTAAGCTGAGGACAACACATGAAAGAATTGATGCATTAATGGATGGATAGATAGATGGAAATACAAGATTGCAATAGATAATATGAGAGGCATAATCAAGACATACTCCTGGACCATAATCTCTTTCTTTATAGCATAAAGGAAAGGCTTAGATGGTGTTTTTCAATTACTAACATTTTGGATTTTTTATTTTCTTGCAGCATGGGATCATTCTTTGCATTTAAAGATACTTAACACATCCCAAACCTCTACTAATAAGATACCAGTAGTGTCCCCGTTCCAGTTGTGACAATCATATGTGTCTCCAGAAATTACTTAGTGCTACTAGAATCAAGTGCAAAATCACCTCCAATAGAGAGCCCCTCCAGTTCTCATTTAATGGTCAATGTTATTGTTATTATGAATCCCTTCAGAAATCCTTACCATTTGGCAATTTCTCAGCTCATGTGGTGACGGATAATCTTACTGTCCATGTTGATAGCAAAATGCTCTGATTTTCTTTTCATTTAGTGTTCCCCAGGGAAGTCTAGCCATCAGTAATCAGATGGTTACCATGGATGAGAAGGGAGCCTGTTCACTATGAACTGTCTTTCCTCCTGCTGCATGTTCTTTGATTTAGCCTTTCTTTGTCTCATTAGCATTCCCTCCAATGTCCTTTTCTCTCTTCTTGGTTAACGAGCCATATTATAAAATGTAATTTTTCCTTCCTCCCCCTCCACCCATTCTTCATCAACTAGGAGCAACAGGGTTCAAGTTCCAGAACAACTTGTAGCATTGCTTTCATGAAAATCAGAGTCTAGGCTAGCAATGAGAAGAGACACTTTTATATTAATATTTATAGCCTTTTGCAAGATTCATGAAGATAGTAAGTGTACTTATGGGGAAAACTCAAGTACCAGATTGGATACTCCTACAATTGGATCGTATAGTCTGTTGTATATTAATTACCCCAAACAAGTCACTCTTTTAAGACAAATGAGAAATATTGGTTTGTAAGTTTTATGGATCTAGGAAGAAAAATACTGATAGGAAACAATACTTTAAAAGGTAAAAAATACTAAAGATATTAATCACAATGTCATAATGTGAACCTTTCACTATCTTGGAAATTTTGTATTTTAAAAGAAAATTAGCAATCTGTACTCTATGTTAAGATTTCAAAGTGGTCCACATTCAGTCTAGTTTTTTGTTCCAATGTGCAATTAGTCAATGCTCAATAGAGTTTTGAGGAGTTCTATTATATTTGGAGCTCATTTATTATCTGAATTCATGTATCCCTTGTGGTTTTGTATAAAATGAACAAACAAACAGTATGACCATTACATATGACACTACGTTCAAGCTTTAAATCATTCATCTGTTAGTGTTAATTATATTCCTGTTATGTGTCAGTCATGTGGTGCATGATTGTGAACCAAGCAGTCTGTAAAGTCAAGGAGTTGATATTCCTACTTGAGGAAGCAAACCGCAAAATGTCAAAACAAAGAAATCAATACGGGTAGGAAATATTATGAAAGCAACAAATATTTGATGGAAGAATTTGTATCAGAAAGACTATTCAATTCAAAATGGCAGAAATCTTTCAAAATAGTAGACTGACCATGCATTTCTTACAGGAAAGGAGTCCAGAAGTTAGTAGTTCAGAGTAGAGGGTGCAGTAGAGTGTCACCAGATACTCTGCCTGAGCTTTATGCTGTTAGGCTCCTCTGGGGTTAAGCTCACTTCTTAAACTTGAATCCTTAAACTTGTTTCTTGGTCTAATATGTCTGACAGTCTTCTAAACAGAGAGGAAGCAGAAGAGGCCAAAGGGTCTTCCTCTTAATGATGACATTTCCATTAGAGTCCATTAGAGTTCAGTTTTTGGAAGTCTCAACCAGTGACTTTCATTTACTTCATATTTACAAAGAAGGCTTGGACATGTCTTTTATCTAAGCACATAGACACATTGAATAAAATGGGTACTTCACTATTAAGAAAGATTATTGGACAGATCTGAAAGAGACTGGAGATATGTGAAAGTATAGATGAATGATAACACTTCTTTGAGATGTGGAAGACTGGGAGGAGCAGGTTGCTGGATAGCAAATGTTTACTTTGGGAATCATTGTTCTTGAGATGGCTGGTAGACTTCCTGTAGAATTTGCAGGTAGAAATACTACCACTTGACATTTTGCGTCCACATCTAGGATTTCATGAAAGAAATTATAGCTAGAAGGAAGAGTTGCGAGAGTGAATGTGAACATACAATGTGTAATACACATTCTGTTAGCTGAGAATGTATTTTATATAGTAATGAAAAGAAGAAAGTCATCTTCCCTTCCTCTCATCTTCTCTGTCCCCTTTGATAACTATCTAATGAATATAAAGCACTGTTCTAATAATATGAATATATGAATATAGAGGAAGAACACAAAAATCTCCATCTTTTATGATAAAGAAGTTTGAGAGGAGCTGGGTATGTGAACTCAAACCCAATAAACCTTCCGTTCACATGTCTGCTCTTCCCATTAGAGCACAAATTCTTGTATGTGGGTGATTAATTGTTATTGAGTCTGATTGCCCATCTCATGACCCAGGGCCAAAAATTTCATCAATAAATGTCCATTTGGTAAGCAGAACTATCCTAGATTCTTTCTTTTCATAGAATCTGTTTGTCAGGGTCAGGATTTGAATCCACATAGGTCTCTTGAACTACATATCCACCTATCTCCTTTTGTTGTGTAAACAGTTGCCCTGAACTCATTTATTTTGTGCATTTATATTTTACATAGCCATATTTTCCAAAGAACTATTTTTCTATTTTTGCTTAGTGGGGTTTGTTTATTTACTCAAAGATAAAATAATTCTGACACTCTCTATACAGAAGTCATTTTCCTGATGAATGTGAATTTTCCCTCATATCCCTTAATAAGCCAGCTTCTAGTTCACCAGGACTTGGGGCTTTGAAAAGAGAACTCAGTTCTCTACTCTTCTCCCAGTAACTCATGATTAAGTCACTTGATGGCTTGTCATTGGAGTTGCAAGGACATTAATTATTTAAATTAAGCGGGTGTTAAGAAATGCCAATGTTAGTTTTATATTGCTTAGAGACACCAAATAATCTGAGAGTATTACAGCCGGAAGAACTCTTAGTCATCTATAGTTCAGTCTTTCTAATTTTCTGTAATAGGAAATGGAGATTCAGAATAGCAGGCATTTGTCCAAGTTGAGCAGTCAGTGGTCCTGTATCTGCCTCCCATTTCTCTGCTCTTTCTATTATGTCATGCTGTCATATATGCACTATGTAAAACACATTATTACCAGGTGTGAAGAATTGTGAATGGGTCTTTACTAAAGAGTAAGGAAATGATTCATTAGAATTTAAGATTGCATTCTGAATAATAGACCAAATATAATCAACCACCACCTGGTTTGAAATAGTAATGTTTACTATTGAATGGTATAGCCTTTTGATTGCTTGAAACCACATTAATGATTCTACCAAGGTTGAAATATAATATAGCTAAAATAGTGTAGTAGTCTTGGGTGTGAGGTGACCTGTTTCTAAATTGTGACTTCACAGTCTACTGGCTTTGTGAATCTTTAATTAAAATTTCTTAGAGCTGTCAGAGAGCTTGGCTGGTATGGGTTCATATACTGGAAAGAAGAGAAAATCCTGAGGAGGTAGTGGCTTGTTGTGAAAGTATAGAATATGGCTGAATTTCACTAGCTTTTTGCAAGTGACTTCAGATATTAATTTTGATATTTGGACAATAGTATTCATAGACATAGCTCTTGGATAAAATTATCTTCAATTAGAATTAAATGTAAACATTTTTCTCTATACTTTTTTTCTCTGTGTTATTACTATTAGAAACATTTTTTACTTTCTGGAATAGTACCTCGTGTAAAAGAAAAGAGATACACATGTGTATGCAAACAATTGATTAATACATGAAGTGCATGTTGTGCTTATTATGAACAAGGTGTGGTTTTAGAGTCTAGGGATTCATTCTAGAAGAATGATACAAAGACATGAGAAAGAGGATAAGCAGATTGTGCATGAGGGAATTGTTGAAATACTGACAGGTGTCTGTTTTGTGGCACTTATTATGGGTTAGCAGTGAGTAAGTGCTCTATGTCTATGACCTCACTGCATTGGTATAGTGGAATTATTAGAAAAGTACTTTTACTGCCTCTCTTCACAGTGGAGAAACTGAAGCTGAGTAAAGGGAAGCAATAAACCAAGGGCCACACAGTTAACATATAGTAGAGTTTGTATTTGAATTCTGTTTTGACTAGCTCTAAGATTGTGTGTGTGTGTGCATGTGCACACATGCATGTGTGTGTTATGGATGCATATATGCATGTGT
Organism: Arvicanthis niloticus; assembly: GCF_011762505.2. Lineage (NCBI taxonomy): Eukaryota > Metazoa > Chordata > Mammalia > Rodentia > Muridae > Arvicanthis > Arvicanthis niloticus. Next base: position 116,594,878 of record NC_047679.1, on the reverse strand, counting down.
ATTCACATGCACATGGACTCATGTGCATAATGCTCCTGCACATATATGTGTGTGCACCTGTGGAGGACCAACCAAGTTGATATTAGATATCTTTCTTGATTGTTCTGTACTTTATTTGTTGAGACAGGGTCTCTTGCTGAATCTTAAGCTTACTAGTTCCTTCTGGTTTAGCTAGGGAGCTTGCCAATGGGATTCATCATCTCTCCCTTCTGTGTATTGAGATTCTAGGAAGCCAGGAAGCTTGTCCTGCTTTTATGTGCATTCAAACTCATGCTTGGCATGATGATATTGTAAGAAGAGAATTGCTAAGAGTTACACAATTGTGTGTTTTAAAACAATCAATAAATCATACTCTTTAAAAGAGTGAATTGTGTAGTATGAGATTTGTATCTTAGGTTGTGATTATAAAAAGTCAGGGTAACTAAATACTTAACACCAATTGAGAGGTTAGTACATGGTGTACAGTGTTGAATATTATAAATATCTATTTTATTTAATGTCATAACAGCCATGTGAAATAAGTATAACATGACCCACAATTCACAGTTGAAAAATAGAAGGCTTCAAGAAATGAAGAAATTTGGACAAATATCATGCATTGAGACAATTAGAGCCAAGATCTGTCTGTTTGACTCTAAAGCATGTGGGTTTTCTGTCTTCTGAACACAGGAAGTAAGCAGTTTTTCCTTTGGAGTAGAAAAAGAAAATAAGACCTCAGTTTTTGTTGGTCTTAGAATTTATGATTGCTACTCCTTCCAAATGTTTATAGAATAAATGTTGCAGTGTTTCCGACATATCACAGCCTGTATGTCTTATTTTCTTTTAGCTATCAGCTGAGGAAGGAGGGGTTCTTTACCCATTAATTTCATGATTAAATTTTAATGTGTCAGGTAAAAACTGGGAATTGAAAAATGCTTCATGTGTAAAGAATTTAGAATGGAGGAAGTGTATGAGCTATTTGTTATGCTCCTTTTTGGCAATGCTGAAGTGTTTTATTTTAAATGTACTGTTCATTTTGGGTGTTCTGTTTTGTTTCTCTTATGTAAACTTCTCCCATTTATGACAAGCAGCAGTGTGCTTTTCTTTTTCTAGAAATAGATAGCATTCATAAACTGAAACAGTTTCATTGGGGACAATTTCTGTGGCATTGCAACAGAATTTCTTGGCAGAAATGCTGGAGTCCTATAAAATAGAGTTAATATTGATATACTTTAATCAAAAATTTTTGTTTAGAAGCAATAAAGTCATTCAATGTTAGGTGGCCCCAGTTCTGTCCTTATCATCACTGTTGAAAACATCATTCATCTTTGGAGTCTGATGCCATGCCTTCAGCCTCGGATTCTCTTTCCTTAAGAAATTTCCTGAATGTTAGAAAGGCATCAATTATATCCTAGACTTGCATCATTGAGGTGCTGTGCAATGATGAAAAGTGTTCTCTTTTATCAAATAACTCAATCATGAGCTACCTTCTAGTCCTCATAACAAACATTTGTCAAATAGTCTGTGAATGCCCCCTTCCTTCTCACAGTAACCAGAATGAGTGATGGAAATCCCTATTCTGCAGCTATATTCAGGATGTCTTTAACAGATGTGGCACATTTGCCCTCTCCCCTTCCCTAGCCTTTTAGGCCTTCTCTCACCTTCTCTCCTGTCCTCTCCTCCCTTCCCCTCTCCTCCCTCTCTTCTCCCCTTTTCTCCTCTCCCCTCCTGTCCCTCCCCTCCTCCACCCACCTCATCCCATCTCTTTACCTTCTCTTTCATCTATCCTTCCTCTCTCATTCCTCCCCTTTTCCCACTCTCTTTTTTCTTATCTTCTGTTTCATTGGCAACCAGGAGTCTATATCTGATATACTCATAAATAATATTACTGAGCTGGCCTCATCTGTCCCAGAGGAGGGCAGATATTCAGACAAGGTCTTAATTATGAAGAGAATAGAAAGTATACAGTTTATGGTGGCTTTGATACTATTTCTCCTCATGTCTGCCTTGGATTCATCAGATTTTTTTTTTTCTAGAAAATCCACCTACCATCTTGCTTAAAACTCCTTGCTTTTTTGTGTGTATGACTGCACCTATATGTGTTTACTTTTGCGTATATACATATGTATGTCTGTGGCTGTAAATGTATGTGTGTTGAGGTCAAAGGGTGACAGCTAGTGTCTTCCTCACTAGCTCTGCATTTTATTATTTGAGAGAGAATCTGTCATTGAACCCAGAGTTCATTTACTTAATCAGAAAGCTCCAGAGGTCCTCTGTTTTTTTTTTTTTTTTTTTTTGGGGGGGGGGGCTTCCT